>NC_141079.1:1324327-1469327 GCF_041138505.1 Cibotium barometz
AGCCTCTTTGGAGGGTTGTAGTCAGCACTACATAAACGTTTTCAAAATATGTGCTAGAAAAGTGCCTCAACCCAAGTATATCATTGTCCCCAGAGATAAGGCCCAAAAATGAGTCGCAGCATGGGGGGGGGGGGGGGGGGGCGCGGGGGTGTGCAATGCGGGAGGGTTTGTTGTGGGTTGTTGGATTTGGTTCATCAGGGGGGTCTTGGCCGTTGGGACTTAGTGCAATTCTTTCCATAACTATACCTGAAAAGCTTACAGATCAATGTGCACAAACAACAAAAGAGTGCTTGGGGTGGATCACCTTCAAGTCTAAGATATTGATGGCATCATTACTTACATCCATATCTTCTCCAACCTCACATGCAATCAACTTAACTCCTTTTAAACTCATCAATAAATGCTTGTGGAAATTGCATTATCAGGTCAACTAAATAAATTCCAATGCCACAAAAAGCTTACAAAGTTGAGGGCACATGCAAGGAAAAAAAAAACTTTTTGTGATTTCAAAAGGAAGAATTAAACAAAGTTGCGTACATGTGCACTATTGTAAACTATTCTTTAGAGCAGGTAAGAAGCGTACATTCAACTGTCGCACTAAAAAGGCGATTTCCCACATACGCCCAACCAAGGTACATTCTCAGAGCTGCTAATGTCACTGCCAAAAGGCCCCCACAGAGAGCTCCCATCCCACATTTAAGAAACTCTTTCTCTGGATCCAAATTAGATGCCATAACTGGCCATCCCAACAACACAGTGACTGCAGCACCGATTGCTGACAACTTCAAGCTGTATACCCAAAGATCTCCAACTGCCCAGGAGAAGAGCACTGATTCTACAAGATTTTGATACTCATTAACTGGCTGCTGCTCTAAAGGAACAGGAGAACCTAAGCCAGAACTGCCATTAGCAAAAGGATGGCCATAACGGGACACGTTATCCCCACTGTTGTCTGATTTTCCTCCTTTCCTGATCTTGCTCAGTACTTGTAAAGTCCTTCTACAATTTAGTGCCCCATCCGTGAAGAGAGCTCTCTCTTCTGAACGTCTTCTGGGAAAGGCAGCCACTCGCCTGCTACTATATTCAAAGGTTTTCCTGAGAAATAAAGGCTTTCCCAGAGCATAATCTAAAACCTGCTTTCTTGATGTAGCAGCATAAATCCAAAAGTTGTTTGTAAGTGGTGAACGTGTGCACGGAGCCAATGCACTCTCCATATCAGACTTGAACTGCCTGCTCCAAAAATTGCACATAAAACTAAAACATCAACTAAAACATCAAAATTTTCAGGCCGCCTCTATGAACCGCAAGATCATAATTTATTTTTATTTTTTTAACACGGCAAAATTGCAACAAAAAAACAACACTTTTCCTGATATAACTATGGCAAGCTTCCATGCATAAGAGCGCCTACCGGATCCAAAGCCTTAGTAACCCTCTCTCACCAGTCTCTCTAGACTAGTCGATCATCCAACTGTCAGACGAAGTGTTTAGCTGTTATCCTCTACTTTACTATCTCCTTAACGTTATTGGAAATGCCCAATTTCCGCCCCTGTGCCACCACATGCTCCCCCTTGTGCTGCAGCACAATTATTGCCCTGCACACCCACCCCCCCCACGCCCCCCCCCCCCCCCCCCCCCCCCCCCCCCGGTGCGGGGCATGCGCACACACTACATCCCGAGTCCCAAGCAGGTTTGACAGGTCTAACTTACAAATTAGGCTGACCAAGGACTGGGGGTTAGGCATCTTATGGGGAGATTAGTGGTATTTATGAGGCATGGTCTAAATATAGCGCCTAGTTTATAGGAGGCCTATATAAGTGACCTTTGGAATTGGTTTGAGGAAGAGCTCCTCAAACCCGAGAGACTACTCCGTGCCCTACACCGGAGGGGTGTGTCCAGGTGATATGTGACACCAGGGCTTTGCACGTGCAGCCATGTCTTTGATGCTACTAACCTCCATGCTCAGGGGTGAGCTTGAATGGCTCTATCATTGAGCGGTGAGCTAGATGCCAGTATCTATATGTTTCCATGTTTTACTTAGTCGCAGGTGTCTGCTAGACAAGGCTCTTACATGGATCTTACATTGGTATCACAGGTAGACCTGCTGGTATTAAGTCGGGAAACACTCCACAACAAGGAGATGAGAAAATCCATCACCTCGATCTTCTGGGGGCTCTAATCTGTGGGCTGCTTTCTTGTCTTCCAAGGCCCGGTAGTATGGAGCACGGCGTGGTTAGAAATGCCTGAGGTGGTCTCTGTACTGCAGCATATCTATGACAAAGCAAGTGCTTTTTGCCATGTACATGTCAAGTTGCATGGTGCTTTTCAGGTCTTTGATGCACACAAGTGGGGTTTTTTATGAGGCCTGGTTTTTGACCTGAGAAGTGGGTTTGGCTGTCCAGACATCATGTACAGAGGTTTGATTACCTTATTGGCCTGAGTTTGTGTACAAACTCTCTGCAAGTGGCACACACAAAAACTCTAGCTTTTTAGGTTTGATGCAGCCTACTGTTCATGTGCTATGGGATGGCTTAGAAACGCTTTTTACAGGTTTAGGGCTGCTTGTGTGTGCATGGGACTGACTGTATGGAGAAGAGCGCACAAAGGAGAAAGAAGGAAAGTTATATTCACATCTTCAAAAGACCCAAAGGGACTATGAGACCAAAATGATGTTGTACATAGTGTCCATGAAATCTCGTCATGGATGAAATAAGAAAAAGCAACAGTAAACTAAAACTGAAAACTGAAAGCTAAGATCTCAGACTCTGAGATTATACAAGATGAAAAATCTAGAAAATACCATGCAAGGTATAGGGTACAATAAGTGATGGGATACGGGAGAGCTGAATAAAAACACTCAATCAACCTTGTATGCCAGGCAAGGGCCCATCCAGGATGTCCATCATGGGTGATATAAGAAGGCTAGAGATGTCGATAGTCTGCTGTGAGGATGAGGCTGCTCAATGGCGGGCCAAGATCTCCTGAATCCGGGGCTGATGAGAAAGAAAGAAAGAAAGAAAGTTATATTAACGTCTACGGAAGACCCCAAGGGCCTATGAGACCAAAAGCAATACAATGGTACCATGGATATACTGAGCCATGGAAAACTGAAAGAAAAAACATCTGATAGTGCATGTGATCAACAGATGATCCTGTGTAGAGTGAGATATGTTGTGATCAGCTAATGACAATACCCACCTCAGCCAGAACCGATCTGATGGTGGAGTGAATGTCAGGCCTCTGCGATGGGAGCGTGTCATGTCAGCAGAGAACCTCACGAATCTGTCTCTATGTGGTGGGGGGACCTAATGCTCTGGGTCGGGGACATCTGGCTTGCAGAATGGATCGAGCTCTCACTAAGAACTCCTCTGGGGCATGGAGCTAGAGCGTGGGTACGGGTGGTGGGCTCTGATGTCGTAGTAGAGGAACTGTTGTGGGTAGTGGATTCTGATGTGGATGTGTGTACCACAAAGAAATCTGTGAGGCTCTCTTTGAGTTGTCCTGTCGAAGCCGGGGCTGTCTCTCAGCATGCTGCCTCAACACTACATCCCTATGTCGTCTGAGCTCCATCAAGTACATGCCCAAGCACCTCTGATCCTCAAACTGTATCACCCGTGTAAGTGGTCCGAATCCCTCTCGAAAGAGGCAGTGGAATCTCCCCCGTATCTCGTAGTAAGCCGGGCAACTGAACTTATAATGGGCCTCATCCTCTGCTGCTGCTGTGGTGCATACTGTGCATGTCCTCTCCTCATGTGGGATATCCTTTTGCAGTGCTACCCATGTGATGTGTGTCTCTAGTCTAGATAGATCTGTACAGATGAGGTGATTAATGTTCTGCTTGGTAAGCTGTAGGAGAGGAGCATCGAGGCTGTAGTGGAAACGAGGTAACCAGTCTATATGGAACCCATGTCCCTAAAACCATTGTGTGACCCTGGCGTACCAAGTCTGCGTGTGTCCTGCCTCTCCTAGGCAACGGGATAACTCCAATGCCAGCCTGGGGAGCCTATCTCTGCTCAAACAGTAGACCCTCGGTATATATGTGATTGGATCAAATAGGGCATCAACAACTAGCAGGGAGGCTGCAAACTCAATTAAAACAATGGCATGAGGCACTGATGGTTTGCTCCTGATCATACATGAATACATCATAACCTGTAGCCTCTCCACCCTCCTCTAATCCTCTCCACCAAGATCGGGACCCCAAAAATCTGCCCCATACATCGCTGCTGGTGTCACTAAGGTGTCAAAAAGCCATCTCTCGGTGTACGGTCCCTGTAAGTGAGCCTGAAAGCTTATGCAGCCCCTCATAGGAGCTAGACATCAGCACAGTGTCATCTACATAGAGTAGGGTAAGCACCAACATGTCTCCAAGTATAGCTCCGACCCCTCCCAGTCTGTCAATAAACTTGGAGTGTAGTGTGTCGTACAGAAGGCCATACAACATACTGTACATATGGCCCTTTTGGGGCTTCTGTACTAGCTAGGAAGGTCCATGGCCAGGTGGGCACCCACGCTAGGCTACATGTGTACATGTGTAGGCACTTCACAGAGAGGCGACCTTTCCTAAAACAACATGGGCGTTAAAGTTTGCTTTTAGCAATTTCAATGTCCAAAACAGGGGCATGAACTGTTGGATATCAATGTTGTACCCACATATTGTATTGTCCAAGCACTTGCTAGCTCATGTTTGTATGGCCCCCATTATGAGGTGTAGCCATGGTTGAGCAGCTCGGGTGCCCCCAGCATCCCCATATTCACACGAGAAGGTGGCCTATGAGGCCATATGGTTTAGAGACGGCTTGGATTAGGTTACACTACCAAACAGGCTACATGCTACACTGGACTGCTATCTCATAACGGTCAACATATGGAGTAGGTAGACTTTACTCTTGGACACCTTGTCTTGACATTGGGGGGCCCGAACGGGACCCAAGATGAGCCCGGATGGCCATGGGAGGTGGGAAAACTACTACGCAGAATCTAGTACATCTTTATGAGCCAAGTCTACACCACACACGGTGGCACCGAATATGACCGCGGACCTACACACCCATGTTAGGGCCACCCCGCGTATACAAGCCTATATAGATACACAACTAGCCCCTTCTCCACACAATTCATCAGTCATCACTATAAGTTTACTTCCTAGCTTCTACTAGCATACAACCTCCGTCTTAGCAGTTCTAGATCAGCCATCGAAGCTCCCTTCACAGAAGCACACAGGTGTGGGGATTTGCCATCTATTGTATCACTTCAGTAATACACTATTCTTCTCTATCTTTGTTATTGTGCAATTTGAGTTTTTAAAGTTGTGTTGTGAAAGATCCTACTTCTTGTGAGTATTCTCTTGTATACACCACACGACGTATTCTCTTACATGGTATCACAACTCTGGCTTGGTACAAAACTTCTTCTCTAATTGTTGTCTAGCAGTCCCTTAGAGAAATGGCACCTTCCGCAAGACCCCACCCACCACCATTCAATGTTCATGGAAAGCTCAACGGCACCAATTATCCTCTCTGGAATTTCCAGCTTAAGGCTATTCTTTCCTCCTATGAGCTTTGGGACACCGTCATTGGTGTTGATATTCACCCACTACCACCAAGGGATGCAGAGAGCAACCATGAACCACCTGCTGTGCCGACTTGTCCAAGCTTGGAGACGAAGGGATTCAGATGCTCTCTGTGCCATCGTCACGAGCGTCGAGAATAGTGTGTTGGCCATGGTTCAACATGTCTCCCGAGCTGCAGAAGCATGGACCTTGTTGCAGAGCCAGTACAAGACCATTAATCCCTCAAGGTTTCAGAATCTTGAAAATCAACTTCAACAAGAAAAGCTGAATGAAGGTGAAACAAGGGAGGTGTTTCTCACCAGAATCAAAGATCTCCATGACTAGATGGCTGCAATCGGCACGAGTGTGCTACCCCCGAATCTCGCTCGTCTCGCTGTCTAAGAGTATTGCCGCCTAAGACCAGAGGTCTCCATCCCCTTAAGGTTTTGGGGTCTGGATGGCTAGAGTAATTTGTGGAGACCTCCAGTTAAGCACGCATTGGCGTGAAGACAACTGGGATGGGTGACCTTCCGGGACTTAGTCCCCACCTAATTTCCAAAATGGTATCAAAACCATGGGTTGAAGTATAACCTCTAAGCCACAACAGAAGCCAAGTTGAGCCTCTAAGCCAAGAAAAACATGGACAAGTTCAAACTTCAACCTCTGAGCTAAGAAAAAGTGGACAAGTTGGCACCTAGGGGGGGTGTTAAGAAAAGCGGTGCCAAAGTGTAGCACTAGGAGATTTCCACAAAATGGATAGACTGGAGGTCTCCTTCACCTTAAGGTTTTGGGGTCTAGATGGCTAGAGCAATTTGTGGAAACCTCCAGTTAAGCGTGCATCGGCATGAACACAACGGGAATGGGCGACCTCCCGAGACTTGGCCCACACCCAATTTCCAACAAAGAATCCAATCATGCTTAAAAAGGATTGGTATTCTTCCTTAAAGCCTGTGGGAGATAACATCATGGTGGCAGTGGGCAATGACGCAAAGCTCCCAATAAAAGGTTCAAGTACTATTTCAATTATGTCTAAAGAAGGTTGTACAAAAAGTCTTTCAAATGTTCTTTGGGTTCCAGATATAAAGAGAAACCTCCTTTTTGTCTCAGCACCAACCGTCACTTGCAGGTTCACTTCGACAAGAATGGTGCAATCATTCTTAATGGAGATAATAAGATCATTGCAAAGGGCATTCAGAGGAACAACTTGTATGAGTTTTCGGCGTTTGCAGTCTAGACCGACTTGAGTAGCAGCAAACTTTAAGGAAAAGTCTCAGGCTTTTCGAAAGTTTAAGGAATGGCTTGCATTGGTTGAAACTAAGACAGGAACAACATTGAAGTAGTTTAGAACAAACCGAGGAGGAAAATTCATGTCTCATGAATTCTTGGGTTTCAGCAAAGAAAGAGGCATAAAGTGATAGCTCACTACCGCTCAAACTCCGCAGTAAAATGGTGTTGCACAGCGCAAGAATCGTGCTATTGTTGAGATGGCAAGGAGTATGCTTAATGGCAGGAATCTACCTAAATCCTTTTGGGCTAAGGCAATTAACACGACTGTGTACATTCTTAACAAGAGTGCAACAAAGGCCGTCAAAGGGATGACATCATTACAAGCCTACTCGGGTAAGAAACCTTCAGGTGCACCATATGCTCAGAGAACCAAATTGGATCCCAAAAGCCGGAAATGCATCTTCTTGGGTTACAGCATGGAGTCGAAGGGATATCGACTCTATGATCCTCAGGCAAAGAAGATCATAGTGAGCCATGACGTGGTATTCCAAGAACAACCATGTCAAATCAAGAAGGAGCTCCCTTCTTCTTTATCATGCAACAAGGACAAAGCAAAACAATCTCCAATGCAGCATGGGTTTCCTCACATTCTAATGGATGGCAACCCATGTCCATTTCCTATGGACATGAATTTTGAAGATGAAGAACAAGATTATGATGTGCCACAAAAAGATAAGCCATTCCCTAAGGGGTGCAAGCAACTTTTGGATGGAGCAGAACCTCCAGCCATCGAGGATGCGCCTCAAGATATTTGCAGATCCAGAAGGTTAGAGGAGCAAAACAGGACTCGGGAGAATCTTGTGAATTTTGCTCTGATAACAGAGGTACTCAAGATTGAGGAGCCTAGCCATACAAGAAGAATATGGCTTCATCTTGAAAAACCACACTTGGGACCTTGTTCCAAGGCGTAAGGTAATTGACACTAAGTGGGTTTACAAAGAAAAATACAGATCTGATGGTACTTTGGAAAAGTACAAGGCATGGTTGGTCGCTAAAGGTTAACCAGGTCCACGACCTACCACATGGCACTGCATGTGCCTTCCCACGGGCCTGTACATGCTATCCTATAGGTGAGGTGTCACATTGGATTAGATTTGGCACACTCCCAAATAGGCTACATGCTACACTAGACCATTATCTCATAACAATCCACACATGGAGTAGGTAGACTTTCTTGGACACCCTGTCCTGACATTGAGAGGCCCGAACGGGGCCCAAGATGAGCCCAGATGGCCATGGGAGTGTTGGGTATTTTGGAGTCTCTACGTGTGTATCCATCGTCTACGTGTACCCCTGTTTGTGTACCCGCTTGTGTCTATGTGTGAACAGCTCCTAAAAGGGTTAAGTGTGTTAGTGTGTGTGAACCCACCCTTAGGTGTGGATAAGATAAGTGTGCCATGTGTCACTTATCTAGTATGTGTGTGTGATTCCCTTGAGTCAAAAGATAAGGCTTACAGCCTACAAAAGCATGTACTTGGTGTAAGCTCAATACACATAATCAAGCTATCATTGAGTCTTGTAAATACTCTCTCTCTAAGCGTCCTATTCTCTCTCATCTTTCTAAACACCATGGAAATCTTTCATCCATCATAGCTCCTCTCTCTTGTGTAACTCTAAAAACAAGATGGTATCAGAACTAGATTCCAGCCAGTTAGGATTAGGGTTTATGCCAGCAGCCTGCTGATGTTCATCTGCTCGCCGACAAGAACATGCAACAGCTGCGCCGCCAACGACTTGCCGTCCAGTCCTCGTCCACTGCCATCGTCTAAAGCTGCCGACTCCTTGCTGCTGTGTCATCATCTACAGGTGTCGCCTATCTGTTGCTGCTGTTCACCGCCACCACTGTCCTGAGCCACCTGTGTGCTGCTCTTCCTGACCCGCCAAGCGCGCCCACTTCTGCTGCCCCACCATCTCGCTGACTGCTGACTCACCCACCCCTTTCAGCAGTTGGGAGGACTACAGTAGGTTTCTTTGAAACAATAGGGCCATGAGCCACGCTTCAAAGTAGTTCAAAGAACCATGCTTCTGCATTGTGCACCCTAAACAAATCATGGTGCTTATAAATCTTAATCATGCGTAAACGCTTTTGCTAGATTACTTACCACAAAAGCAGCTATGGGAGTAAGGCAAGGCACCCAGAACAGGTAATAATAAGCTTCCTACGAAACAAATGCAAGTAAGGCAAATAATAAAAACTAGTGCAAAGCAGGCCCACTTTTTGAAGTCTTTACATAGAACCCCTCTCTCCTCTTTCAACACATATTGTACAGATCTTTAGGAGCAGCCAGCTAAGAGAAAGAAATCTAGTCCAAAAGAGCATCTGATTCAGCCCTCATAAGCAGCCCAGAGAGCAGAAGATAACTAGATCAGTCCAAGGCTTCCTATTTCAACAGCTTTCAGCAGTTGGCAGGACTACAGTAGGTTTCTTTGTAACAATAGGGTCATGAGCCACGCTTCAAAGTAGTTCAAAGAATCATGCTTCTGCATTGTGCACCCTGAACAAATAATCCCTTTTTTACATTAATCACTTCTGCAAAACTACCAGACATTAAATCAAAAAAATGTAGTGGAGGCTTCCTTCAAAACTTCCCTCTTTCAGGTCTGCACCAGTGTATCGTCCAGTTGCATTTTGATCCAGGTAGAAAAGAAGGCATGAAAAATATATTGATGTCACAGATTCCAAGAAGCCAAGACATGAGGATCCTGCTGTGCAATTTCTTTATGATGTACTACATCAGGATTTTCAGGGTGCAAAGTGGGAGAAGCCCAAACCTACACTAAAGTGCACTATCCCAAAGAATGTAATTCTCCCCAAAGAAAAAAAATTCTCTAAACAGGCTGTAATCCTCTTCTTTCTGGGCCGGGTGCCCTCTGCGGAGGATGTGGGATAGTGGTTGAACATGGTGCTTGCAGGTTTAGATGTAGAAGGTGTTTATTGTGCAACCCGTGGTTTTTATGAAGTGGTACTCAAGCAGTCTGACTTCAAGCAGCAGTTATTTCAAAAGTCTCCTTTGTTCTATGGTCAGCAGATGGTACATGTTCTACCTTGGACCCCTACTATCAGGCGCTTGTGCGGCATCATTGTCCGGTTTGGGTGGAAGTTGTCGGCTTCCCTGTGATTTTCTGTGATGCTCTTCCATATCTAGCACAAAGTCTTGGCACGGTTATCTACCCTCCCAATGTCATATGTTTTGTGGGACAGAGATAAACCAACCCCTGAATCGATAAGTATGGAAGTTGATGATGTGCATATGGGCGAAAAATGTTTTGAGCTCAAACAAGGTGCATTTGCAAGAGCTTGTTTCCACTGTCACTTTGCAAATGACTGCCCCACCCTCAAATTACACCCGCTTGCTGCTGATTGCTTGCCGCCGGCAGCTTTGGTCAATGATAATGCCCCTCCATCTAAGATAAGTCAAACAAGACCATGATTGGTATATAGACTAGAGGAAAAGGAATTGTGCAGCGACAATTAGTGCCCCAACAAACACAACTAGCAGTGCAAACAAACATGTCTTCTAAGGACAAAGCTGCTATAGATGTGTGCAGACCTGCTTTTGATAAGGACGGCTAGCAAACCCCTAATGCCAAAAAGATTATATGGCCACGTCAGTTACAACTCCGTCATTGGTCTCATCCTTCCTCTACGCAAACTCGTGCTTCATCTTCTGGTATTGCATCTACCTCTACAAAGATAGATGTTGGTATGCTCTGGTCTAATGTTGTGAAAGGTGGCACTCGAGCAGGGTGATGTAGATATGATGGTTTCTTAACCCTCTCTTTTCTCCTATTCATGATGAATGCACCTATAAAATGTGTATCAGACAATGTACAGGGTTTGTGTTTCTCTAACAAATGGAGACTTGCTTGGGAATATGTACATAAGATGCATCCCGATATCATGTTTTTTTCAAGAACATAACCAGTATGAATTGGCTGGCAAGACAGGTTTCTTTTGTGGTTACTATATATATTATGCTGGCTTAAGTTCTTTTTCTGGTGTTTGTGTGTTGGTTAGACAAATTTTATAGCTTGCAAGTGGCTTATAATGATCTAGATAGCATACTGATTATTGTGCAGTGCATGCTCAATAGGGAGCTCTATGAGTTTGGCTCTGTATATGCCCCTACAATTTCAGCCCATAGAACTCATTTGTGGCAATTTATGAGTCGGTATCCTTGGCTGTCCAATGCACTTATTCGTGGGGATTTTAATAACTCCCCTTCTCCTCAAGACAACACTCGGGGTCATTCACATATGCTTGCTTCTGAGAAAGTGGCCTGAAGAAATGTTGTGGTTGATCTTGGATGGCGAGATTTATGGACAGCCACTTCTCCTGATAAGAGAGGTTTACTTTTCACATAATGCGCACTCAGATTATCGTGCAAGCTTGGATCGCTGGTACCTCTTGCATGCAGATCGTGTTGACACTTTTCCATGTCATATGTAGATTGATTACTCTTTGAACCTTTCTGATCATGCGCCGGTTTGGTTGGGTTTGTACTTTGATATGCCTCTTGATGAGATTTCCTTACCCACTAAACGGCTTCTATTGGTAAACAATTCTTATCGCTCACAAACATTGTTCCAAGATATGACTAGATGTCACCAGCCTCGACATTCCCAGTATGAAAAGGGTCTGGTGGACTCTAGGATGTCTAAATATTTGGAAAGCACAAGCTTTGGGAATGGGGGATTATCCTAGAATACAAAGGACCACACTCCTAAAATTTAGGAGAGTTGCTATTTTTGGCCCAACTCCGATGGAAATTCTGTTCGCGTCATTACATCTGGAATTGAGCAGATACCAAGAGTTGGCAAAGTGCCTATGACAAAATGTCTACTAGTTGGGATATTTTTAGAGGTAAAGATTATGGGAGAACCCATCTCTTAGATTGGGACATGTGGCAAGAAAGTGGATCAAAGTGAGGCAAGTGGCCTCACACTTGTCACTCCAGCTATTGTATGGCTCTCCACTTGTCATTGTAGCCTTCTCTTGCCATTTTAGCTCATGGGAGGCCCAAATCTATAAATTGGAGCCCTCTAACTTCATTAATGAAGGCTCTCTTGCTGCACACTAGCCTCTACCACCGTTACAGGCTGTCCTAATGATGGCTACTCTCTTTCTCTCTCTCTTGAAGGCTGCCCATGAAGAATACCGGCTGTTGGGGATTGTTTTGGAGGCTTCCATTGCGAAGAAATACTGAAGGCAAGGGTATTTAATCATTTATTATGATTTCTAGCCATTGTACTTGTTGTACCAGCCCTTGTACCTGTTGTACCAACCAATGTACTGGCTGTATCAGCCCTTGTACTTGTTGTACCTACTGTACCAACCATTGTACCGGCTATACCAGCCATTGTACTTGCTGTACCAATCACTGCACTTGATGTACCAATATTTGTACCTGTTGTACTTGCCACTGTACTAGCTGTACCGACCACTGTACCTACTGTACCAGCCACTGTACCTGCTGTACCGGCTGAATGGAGAGTTGTACTTGCTGTACCAACTTTATTGCATGAAGACCTATGGTTTTTGGGGAAGAATCAGTACCCACACGGAGGTATATGGATTATATTGTTGGTTCAGCATTTCTACAGCCTGTGTTCCGGCTCGGCTGTCTCGTGTTGGGCTATGTTATGGCATTTGTATATGGATAATCCGGCATCTCCCATGGGGAGAGTAAGGCCCTCAAAGCTTGTACATGATATTATTCTCCTTGGGTAATAAAATACTCCAAGGGGGGGTCGGCCCATTCCGGCCTCTATGTGGTGTCACATGTGCAAGCTCCATTTTCAGCATTTGTGGATGTTTTATCGCTTTTATGTTTTATACAAAGTGATGATGGATATGTGTTAAGACTGTGGCCATGTTTAAATGTTTTAATATGCATTGACGGTATCAACAAGTGTGTCAAAGGCCCTAGTCCCCCGGGCACCGCCGCGAGTTTCATTGGTATCAGAGCATAGGCTTCCTTGGAAGGAAGCGGAGGCTTCCTTCTATCAATAAGGAAGAGAAAAGATCTCAAGTGGGAACCACACTTACCATCGTTGCTGTTAAGCATGGCCAGCCGCTTCATAGCGTATGAAGCAAGAGCATGAGCAGTAGACAGCTTGTTGATCTAAGGATTTATGAATTCACAAAATTTTATCTTGGAAGTGTGGAGTTGGCTTTATTTGCAGTGTGGAGTTGGCTTTATTTGCAGTGTGCACACGTTTAGCACTCTTTCCATATGGATATTGTGGATCATATTATCAAGCTTACAGACAAGCTATATGGAGATATATCTCGGGATATCTTAAGGATATGGTAAGGAGATATTTCATTTGGCTTCATGACCAACCTAGCAAAGAAAAGCTAAGAATACTTTGAGTTTGCAAAGTTGGTGCTTTGGCTATTTACTATGAAGTGTTTTTGATGTTCACTAACCCTTGTATAGCCATGCAAGGAGAAAGGTGGTGTTGTTTGCCTTGAGATGGTTTCAGGGAAACATTGTTTATGGCTCCCTTTATTGGGATGGATTATATCTATGGAGATTTCTTTCTTGGACAAGATTATGGATGAATCTGTCCCAGTTTATAGAGAAGAAATATTTGGATATCTCATGGATATAATGCTTTTATGGATAAAAGTCCACCTCTACTCTAAGGTGTGTGGTTAGCACGGAGTATGTGGTAAGAGTTATGGTATACAAGGATTATGGTATACAAGTCTATGGATTCCTGGACTTCTTTTCTAGGGATTTGGATCCATCCTCAGGTTTATGGATTATGTTTATGACTCCCTTTTACTGGGATGGATTATTCTTTATGGCTCCCTTTATTTGGGATGCATTGGACTTATGAAACTCATGGTTCACATACCCTGTGTAGTATTCTCTTGTCCTACGTGCTCTCTTGAAGATTGTTTCTACCATGTGTGGGTGGAACAATAGAGAGCAGATGGAAGGGAACATGGGCACTTCAGAGGGTAGTGTCGAGCAGCACATGCCGTGTGTAGTGTTCTCTTGTCCTACGTGCTCTCTTGAAGATTGTTTCTACCATATCTGGGTGGAACAATACAGAGCAGATGGAAGGGAACATAGACACTTGAGAGGGTAGTGTGAGTTGGTGGCCGAAATGCCTACAAACTATTGGTGGCTGAAATGCCTATAAACTATGTGTAGCAGAAATGCTTATGGAACACCACGTTATCTATGCCTGTGAGTGATTGTTTTATCTTATTACTTAAGCCCACCTCTCATCCAAGGTGTGTGGTCACAGTACCAACACAAAGTGCAAGTGGTAAAGTGGACATGACGCTTGGTTGGCACGGGACTTATGTCTATGCCAAGGGTCATGTGGACCGATGCCTTGTTGGCTGGAGACTTATTTTGTCTCGCCCATTTACTTGGGACATGGATTATGATATCTGGACTTATGGGACTGATTGTCTCGCCCATTTACTTGGCACATGATTATGATATCTTGACTTATGGGACTGTTTTGTCTCGCCCATTTATTTGGGACATGGATTTATTTATCTTTATGCCATATTAGAATCACTATCTTCCCATACAGAGGCCAAGACGTTCATTGTTCATCTCACCATGCATGTGGATTCATGTTGGGATTGTGAGAGGGCAATTCAATGAACACTCCACCATACACGTGGATTCGTGTTGCGATTGTGGAGTGAATGTTTTACTGTTTCCACACCATGCTTGTTGATCAGAGTTGGGATTGTATGGGAGAACATGGGAATTGTTGGGATTGGGAGAAAGGATTGCCAAAACTATGGAGAACCAGCTTTTCTGTCACCATGGTTTGTGCTCTTGAATGGCACCAGTTTGTGTGCATAGCACATGTTTCTGTGCGAGGCACTAGTTTCTTGTGCATGGCACTTATTTAAGTGTCTTAGCACCTGGTTGGTGATTTTCATTGACATATGATTATCTCATTGATATTGGTGATTGAGACACAATTGGCTCTTGTGTCTGTGTCTAGCATATCTTCCATGGAATTCTCGCCCATTTATTTTGGGACATGATTTTGATATTGGTATTATGGAGACTTATTTAGTCTCACCCATTTCTTTGGGACATGGATTCTTCAGTTATATTGGACTTTTGAGACTGTCTCGTCTCGCCCACTTGATGGGACATGATTATATCTTGAATATATGGCTTGAAGCTTAAAGTTGCGGACAACTTTTAAGAAGCTGGGGAGGATGTCACCAGCCTCGACATTTCCCAGTATGAAAAGGGTCTGGTGGACTCTAGGATGTCTAAATATTTGGAAAGTACAAGCTTTGGGAATGGGGGATTATCCTAGAATACAAAGGACCACACTCCTAAAATTTAGGAGAGTTGCTATTTTTGGCCCAACTCCGATGGAAATTCTGTTCGCGTCATTACATCTGGAATTGAGCAGATACCAAGAGTTGGCAAAGTACCTATGACAAAATGTCTACTAGTTGGGATATTTTTAGAGGTAAAGATTATGGGAGAACCCATCTCTTAGATTGGGACATGTGGCAAGAAAGTGGATCAAAGTGAGACAAGTGGTCTCACACTTGTCACTCCAGCTATTGTGTGGCTCTCCACTTGTCATTGTAGCCTTCTCTTGCCATTTTAGCTCATGGGAGGTCCAAATCTATAAATTGGAGCCCTCTCTCTTCATTAATGAAGGCTCTCTTGCTGCACACTAGCCTCTACCACCGTTACAGGCTGCCCTAATGATGGCTACTCTCTTTCTCTCTCTCTTGAAGGCTGCCCATGAAGAATATCGGCTGTTGGGGACTGTTTTGGAGGCTTCCATTGCGAAGAAATACTAAAGTCAAGGGTATTTAATCATTTATTATGATTTCTAGCCATTGTACTTGTTGTACCAGTCCTTGTACCTGTTGTACCAACCAATGTACTGGTTGTATCAGTCCTTGTACTTGTTGTACTTGCTGTACCAACCATTATACCGGTTGTACCAACCACTGTACTTGCTGTACCAGTCACTACACTTGATGTACCAATATTTGTACTTGTTGTACTTGCCACTGCACTGGCTATACCAGCCACTGTACCTACTGTACCGGTTGAATGGAGAGTTGTACTTGTTGTACCAACTTTATTGCATGAAGACCCGTGGTTTTTGGGGAAGAATCAGTACCCACACAGAGGTATATGGATTATATTGTTGGTTCAGCGTTTCTACAGCCTGTGTTCCGGCTCGGCTGTCTCGTGTTGGGCTATGTTATGGCATTTGTATATGGATAATCCGGCATCTCCCATGGGGAGAGTAAGGCCCTCAAAGCTTGTACATGATATTATTCTCCTTGGGTAATAAAATACTCCAAGGGGAGGATCGGCCCATTCCGGCCTCTATGTGGTGTCACATGTGCAAGCTCCATTTTCAGCATTTGTGGATGTTTTATCGCTTTTATGTTTTATGCAAAGTGATGATGGATATGTGTTAAGACTGTGGCCATGTTTAAATGGTTTAATATGCATTGATGGTATCAACAAGTGTGTCAAAGGCCCTAGTCCCCCGGGCACCGCCGCGAGTTTCAATTGATATTATCAACACCTTGCAAGCTGAAATGTATGAGAACATAGACATTGCATGGTATCATTTTGCTGCCCGTATGCAAAGAGTTATCAATGAATATGGCAAATGGTATTTGGGGGATGAAAGGCAACGTATATATCAGCTAAAGAATATGCTGCAGTTTCTGGAGGAGATCAGTCATACTCACATGCTATCTCGGGAAGAGAAGGATCGTATTGTCTATGCAAAGCATGCATTGGCTCTCAATGATCATCGGAAATTGCAGAAATGGCAAGTCAAGATCACGCCAAAAACCCCTTTTGGATAAGGGTTGTTCATCCAAAGCTTTTTTTTAAAGCTTGCATGTTTCCAAACAAAAACAATGTATATCTAGAGTGATGAAAGAGGATAGCAATTGGACACATGACATATACCAACTAGAGCATGAATGTGTTATGCATTTTCAGCATGTTTTTGCAACACCGCCCCAGATGATTCTTGATATTCGTACGGCTAGGCAAGAGCTTATGTCTCTTGTTTCTTACAATGGATATGGATGAAGCAGTTGATTTGGAGTCCATGTACACAGGGCACTAAAGGCGCTTGGTAAATGGAAGACTCCAAGATGGGATGGATTCACTGTGGAGTTCTTTTTGCAGTTCTGGCCTATGATGGAAGAATCACTTTTGCTTATGATCAATGAGGCTTGGAATTCGGGCATCATGCCTTCCGCTTGGCAAGAGGGATTAATAAGATTGGTGCTAAAAAAGGATTTGTGTCAAAAACTTTTGATTGGCGCACTATTACCTTGATGCCAGTCACCTATACATTGATCACTAAGATGATCACCAGAAGTGCACTTGCCACGGAGGATTGGATTTGATTTTCCATAGGGCAGATCATGTACATTATCCTAGATTCTCTTTCCCTAAGGTTTCGGCTACTTTGATCTATAGGTTGATTATTCTTGCGCCTTGGTTTGTCGATCGAGTTAATAAGATTTAGCTCCTCAATAAGACAGCATGTTGGTGGAAACAAATATATATATATATATACCTAGATGAATCCAGGAACATGCCCAAATTCACCTTTTGTGAACGTGCATGTTATATACTCATGGTAGTCAACCCACAAGACTATATAACTATCAACTCCATTATGCATAGTATGGACTAGATACTACAACATCTCCACTAACGTCATCAGTGCCCACAAGTGGGTGTAGAACTCTGTATCAAGATATGCTCTCGCACATGCACTCCACACACACACACACACACACACATACATAAGAGCATATATTCACACAAAGCCCTTCGTACTGAGTTTCTGTCAAACCTCTGGAGATGTAGGACAGACTCAGCCATAATGAAGCCTAGCACTAAGGGAAGTAGCAAATAGAAAGAAACAAAGTCTAAAGAAAATTTGGTATAGTAAATTACTCAAATGTAGATTATTTTTATGGCGATGCTTGTTGGAAGTGCTCCCAGTTGGAGAACTTCTTTGAAAAAAGACACATAGCTGCACCAAAATTTCCTTCTTGCCCTTGCATAAAGGAAATAGTGATGCATCTTCTTTGGTCTTGTCCGCATACCAAAAGTTTCCTTTGCCAAATTTCACATTTTCTTTGACTCAGATTTCCAAGGTATTCCTTCTCCAAATTTTTTTGGTTCTTTGGCATGTGGCCTTCTACATTGGATCATGCACAGCCCTTTCTGATCTCGACTAGATATTGGGCTTTATGGACAACTTGGCATGGAAGAAATCAGTTGGATCATGCACAGCCCTTTCTAATCTCGACTAGATATTGGGCTTTATGGACAACTTGGATCATGGAAGAAATCAGTTGGTTTTTCATTATGTAAGGATTGAACCCTATCCCTACTTTCGTCAATCCTTGCATCAGTCTTTGTTTGAGTCCATCCACCTTGATCAGATAGACGATGGCTAGTTGGCTTTGTTTTTTAGGTGCTTTTAGCTTATGTGACCGCTCTTTAAGAAGTTTACCTCTTTTTTGAGGACTTCTTTCTTTGTACAGTGAAGCAATAGAACATAGCCTTTTACAAAAAGAGAGAGAGAGAGAAAGAGTGTGTGTGTGTTGTGTGTGTGTGTGAGCACGCACATACGCGAGAAAGTGTACAGCTGTATCTCAACCACCTCTGGCAGCTGTCCCTCACCCACTTTAATGGAGAGTCTCCGTGCTCTCACATCTTTCAATGGGGTGAGGCCAGAAGTGCACTTGCCACGGCCCGGCAACTCCTTGAGACGGACACTGCCCACCACAAGCAAACTGTACTTCCTCAAATGCTCAGAATCTCATGTGCAGTTTAACACATCTAGAGGCGGCAGCCATCCATACAATACAGTAGGATTTAGCAGTTCACAAATTAAGCATCTACAGGAGTACTATTTAATCCGATTCCCCTGTAAAATAGGGATTTGCCAGCAAGAGAGTGACGCTCGAGATTGATTCAATGAAAATGATCGAAAAGAAAAATTGGCATATTTATAAATCGGTACTCACCTCGCGAATTTCTATGGCAGCTCGAAATCGTGGAATCTGTGTGATCTGCAGCTCATGTTTAACTTCGTGGTGACGTTTAAAGTCCCTAAAAATCGTGATGACGTTAGTTTTAGCATTAATTAACCACTTCTTGCTTAATTGCCTTTGTCACATTAGTTAATGTTCTTTTTTTGGTCTTGGGAGTTTTTTTTTGGGACTTGCAAAATTTGTGGCCAATGAACAAGAGGAATTTTTATTTCTTTCATTTAAGAATATTTTAAGAGAAATTAAAGTGCAAGTGTAAATGAGATGTATACAGTGGTGTGTGTGGCTATTTTAGAATATTTGATATTTTGAAGATCTGGTTTTAATGGCATTTCTTAAGTATTTGTGCATTTGGTGTAGATATGTTTTGATGAGCATTTATTGCTTGTGGATCTAAGGCAGTGTGCAAGAAAAGGTAGGTTTTCGACTTAGCCTTGGGCCGGTTCAATTGATGAGATCGGCTTCTCGTATGAAAGTGAAAATGAAATCTTCTCATCAAATTTTCCCTCAACGGGATTAGAGCTTTTTCAAGTGGTTTTGAGAAGGAAAATTTTCAATTCATGTAATGATGAAAGGGATATATATTATATAATATAGATGAAAGGGATATATATATTTTATAAATTTATAAATATTATAAAGTGTATATACTTTAAAATTTAAAGTGCTCAATGTTGTTGAGTGTATTATGTACGTTGTAGTATGTTCACTTTTACGTAGCCTACCCAGTAATGCCATTCTCTCGCACGCAAGGTGGTGATCTAGAGCCTCATCTTCCGCAGGCATCGTAGCCACACTAGTTACGTGAGCATAACATTGGTATCAGAGCGAGGTGCCAACCCGCTTGAACAGGGTTGGAACCACCTTAATCATTTGTTGGGGTCCAATCATTGGGAGGACCTTATCTTTTTGTGTGTGTGGAGCAGCACGACTGGGAGGAGAGAGGAATGATGGAAGCTTGAGTGAGCAGGAGGAAGAAGGAGGGAGCTCACTCGTGCACCTCAACTGCTACCGCCATCTTATCTCTCTTTTACCTGCTCTTAGCTGCAACCATAGTCGGGGAGAAAAAAGGCGCCATACTCTCTCTCTCTCTCTCTCTCTCTCTCTCTCGTTTGCTCTCTGCAGCTGCGGTGGGAGAGGCACAGACCTGTTAGGTAGCACCAAGGCCCGCCGGCACACTAAAGAGGGCTGCGTGGACAACGACGCAAACAATCACAACACTACAGCCGGCGCAACAAGACATCGAAGAGAAGCAACACCATTCGCAAAGCTGGCAGTGCCATCAGTGTACCGCAAAGCAGTGCAACTACAATAAAGAAAGGCGATCAACAGCATAGGGGAGGCACGCAAGCAGCACATCTACCACACAATGAGGATGGCAGTGCCAAGCCAACCATAACGCAACAGCTGCCACACAAAGGACAAGAGTAGCTGCACCAAACTCAATAAACGGATAGCAACATAGACCACAAATGAATGGCAGAGCAGCCAGCAATGTCCATGAGGGGAGAGCACATAAGCAAGTGAGAGCCAAACTCAATAAGCGGTAGCAATGCCAACGTCAAACAGCGCATACCCCCCGACCAGCGCGAGGAGTCCGTTTCAGGCCTATCCAAGGCTGAACTTGACCACATAAGTCAAGTTGTCTCTGCCCGCCGAACCGAGATAGGATTATCACCTTCGATCCGCGAGAGCCCGAACAAACTCATGTCGACGTAGCTCCCGACATTACCTTGTCCGTAGACAACCCCGTAGGTCCATCCGTAGTGATGGATGACATTGAGTTAGCAAATGATCAGCCCTCAAAGGTTGACGACGATGAGTATGACCATTCCGCCGATGAAATCTCCTCGATGAGGAGAAATACGAAGTGTCTCCTCTGACTGATGACATTGGCGAGGACAAGATTGACATCTCTATAGGGTCCCTTGCTAGGTTATTTGCTAGGACCAGTGCCTTAGAAAGTAATCAGGCGGAGATCCTGACCATGCTTAGGAGCATTCATGCTCACTTGGATGCCAGTCCATCCACTCCTGTAGGGAGTGTACAGACACCGAGTTGTGCACGCAAGAAGGTGCGATTTTCGTCCAAGGATGTAGAGCCTCAAGCAGCATCGTGGATCGTAGAGTTTGCAAATCAGTTCGTAGTATCGAATGCTAGTCTTCTCAAGGATCTCAAGTCGACAAGCTTTGGGGGAGAGGAGAAAGAGTGCAATAAAGACTCGGTTTTTAACATATTCCTGCAAAAGTGGTATGACATCCATAACCTTAGGTGGTCGCCTGAGGAAGTGAGGCCCATAGAGAATAGCTTGTCTCGCTGACAGGCAAGGCATATAAGTGGTGGATGTGTTTGGTTGACAAGGCCTAATAAGGAAGTTTTGGGCTCCCAAGTGTGAATAAGGGCCAAATGTATATAAGGCATTTTCTCGTAATGAAAAGACACAATCCCCTTTGTGATATAGAGAGCTCTCCCTTGTGTCTTGAGAGAGATTGAAGGAGTGAGAGCATTCTAGCATTGTTCCTCTTTCATGCTTGTGTGAGAGAGTGAGAAAGAGAGTGATTGCCTAATGCGACGGTGTGAGTGACTCTACGGTGATAGCGTGGAGGTGGAGCTTGGAGGTTGGAGCTTAATAAGTGAGCTTGGAGGCCTCAAGGGACTCGAGTTTGAAGCAGTGGTAAGTAACCTACGATAGTTGTGATCTATTGCTCATCCCTTAGGTGAATGTGTAGAGTTCCCTCTTGGAGGTGTGGTAGCCCATAACACATAGGTTTGGATCCTGGTAGCACCTCAATGCTATGATCCAAGTCCCTAGATGGTGGAACACCATCTGGGAGATCGTCAGGAAACACATCCCTAAATTCTCTCAACAAATTACTCAAAGAAACTACGTACTTTTGTTTTAGATTTTTTGTCTCAGCCTTGGTGTTTTTGTTTTGCTCACAAGCAGACAAAACATGTTTTGGAAAATAGAGGTCTCTACCAAGGCAATTTAAGTTTTTCAAACTTAAATTAGTTTCATCCCTACAGAAATCTTATCAATCAAATTTACTTCATCTACGGAAATAAATTGGTGTAAGAGAGAACAAATGTATACCTGTTGTATGTCATCGACGTCGATGGGTGCAGTTGGAACTGCTGGCTCACCCTATAACCTCACCACTCTCCCCTCATGCATAAACTCTAGGCTATTATCTTGGTAGCTACAACTTAGGGTAGGGCTGAGGTTATACAACCACTCCCTACCTAGATATATATTGGCTCTAGCCAACTGCATGACCTGAAAATCTAGCTTGGTCTCATAACCCTGTATAGCTAAAGGTACACCCAAGACCACTGTATCCCAAACAATTTTGTCATGACCATTAGCCAATGACACTATGTACTTATGGTCAGACTTGGTCTCCGGAATACGCTGACACGTAGTTAAGAAAGTTGTGCGTGGCCCCATCGTCAATCATAATGGTGACTCTATGGCCACCAATGCTGCCATAAAGGCGGACCAAATCATGTGGTCCCACTGATGGTTGCCACATTGCCTGGGTGATGCAACAAGCGTGGGTAATATCTGTATATGCTACAGTTACCTCCTTGAACTCAGTGGAACTAAGCGGTAACCGCTGGATGTTTACCACATTGCCTGGGTGATGCAGCAAGCATGGGTACTATTTGTATATCCTACAGTTACCTCTCCATGAAGTTAGCGGTATTAAGCGACAACCGTTGGATAGTATGTAGTTTCCCCCGAGAGGACTTGCCATCCCTCTTAGCATCGCTAGAACTCCCTCCATCCCCATGCTTTGGACATGCTGCCTTGCTATGCCCAGCTTTAAAGTAGTTAAAGTAGAGATTTTCCTTTCTCGCTCTATCATACTGCTCTTTTTTAGCAGATTTAGACGGGTTCTTCTCTTTAAAACGGCACGGTTTTTAGACCAACACCCTCCCTGTCCCCTCTACTGTAACTCTGGTCCCCTGTCTCCTTTCACCTTGAAAGAATTCCTCTTGACATTCAAGCCCTCTTTACCCTCGATTAATTTTCTAACACCTAATTTAGAGCGACGTAAAATGTCTTCATAAATCTGTGCATACTTTATTGCTTCGTCGAAATCCTTCGGCTACTTAGGCTCAACGAATGCCTCGTAATCTGGGTTTAAACCCCTAGTGAACCCGCGTAAGGTTTGGAACTCATCGATTCCCTTTAATCTCAATACGATCTCGCGGTAGTTGGACATGTATTGGGTGAGGGAGATGCCCAGCATATCAAGCATCTATCCCATTCCCGCCACGATCTTTGCAACTCATTCATAGGTAAAAATTCTTTTTGAAACATCTTCTTGAACTCAACCCAGGTAAAAGGGGCCAATATCGCATAATTTACAACTTTTATAGTGCCGTTTCATGACACTTATTAATGCCCTTAATTGAGGATCATGTTTGTTAATCCAAAATGGGATTAACATCCCCCCTTCTTGATGTAGGTTCTATCTGCAAAACCTGTTACCAAGGTCTTAAGACCTGGTGACCGAACTCATGTCGGTAGAAGTTCCTCCTGGATTGGAGCTTCTTGAGTGTATGTCGGAAAGCCGAATGTGATCTCCAAAATCCGGTTCCACCATGTCTTCGAAAGTGATGTGCATGTATCCTAGAAGACATCGAAGTGGGTGGTAATAAAGCATGATCCCTCTATCAGATGGCCCTTGGTTCATGTCGAACCTCAGGTGTTCTGCTTCATAGCCATCACAAGGCTCCTTTGGTTGGTCTATGAGCACTGGTCTATGAGCACCACCACTAATTTCAAAAATTTGATGCTGGCTAAAATAGCGAAGTTGGGAATGTTGCGCCATGCCCTAATCCATGTCAGTATCTGTTGTCTTTGTTCCTAAATGTGTGCAAATGTTGCTCGTATAAAGATGGGGAAGTTGTAGCACACATGCGAGTCGTGCCTTTTGGTTTCCTAAAACTCCAACAGTGTTTATCTTCTTTTAACTAGCATGTATAATGAATCGACCCGCAGTGTTGGTGTGCACTCATGTATACTTGGCTATATTCTGGAATTGTTAGGTACTTTTTTCTCCAGTCAGTTGAATTCCAAAATCTTTCAGGCAGGGGTGCTCTTCAGTAGTGACTATTGTGGCGTAGCCACCTCTTGTGTGCATCAGGTTTGCTTTCTTCCACCTGTGGAAACAATAGTTGATCATAAATGTAACTATCCTTATCTCTAGCAAATCAGCTAACTGAGGATTGGGCGAGCTTTGTGTGGTTTGCCACATTTGCCCATATGTGCCCTCTCCCGCTAATGCAAGTAGTTCTTCTAAGTCAGGTCATGGGGCACGAAGAGGGTATGGTACATTATGCTGTTTTGTTGGAGTGACTTCTAAATATGCTTCTAGCATGATCGTGTGGGCTCAAAGGGAATAACATGCATGAGTACCTTCATTAACTTGGGCTTCAAAAGAGGATCGCCTGCTGATAAAGAATCCAAGATGGTATGATCAGTAAATGGTTCAAGATTATCATTCGGGATGGTGTGTCTTACCTCTTGAGAGTGCCTTGAGAAAGATGGGGGAGGTGCCAGTATCTCCTCGGGGGTGAGAGTGTTAGTGGGAAAATCTATCTCGGGAGGATAAAAAAGATGAGAAAATGCATTCACAGCCCTTGAGATGTGTTAGTAGGTTGCGTGGTAGGATATGGATTAAGTAGCTTACTAGCGACATTAGAGTAGATAGGGTAAGTAGATTTTGAAAACGAAGAAGATTCTTCTTGACCCTGTCTTGTGCTAGGGGGTGGGTGGCTAGGCTTATGAGACTTAATAAATTCCCATAATAAGTCTGGAATTTATTATTCGTTTATAGTGGGATACTCTATATGGGTAGCATCAAAATTGTATTGTACACTTGTTAGAATGGCTTCTAAATGTTTGTAGATATTAGTGTAAAGTTTTAGAATGCCAAAAGGATGATAGAGAGTGGACTCACACACATTTAGATATTGGTGAGTGTTATATACCTCTAGCCAGCCATGACTTATGACCCATTGTTTGGTAACTATGTGCTACTACTCCGTAGTTGGCGGGTGTCTCTAAAATGTCATCTGGGACAATCAGGTCTAATTTTTTGACACTGTTGTCAAGAATTTTTGAGTTTTGGAGCATGTGACACCAACTACAAAGGTTTAGCATGATAGGATGTAGGGGATAGAAAAGATGTCCTAGGGATTAGTCAATACTAAGCCACCCCTCAAAATTCCCATGATTACGGTAGGATCAGTATCTCTTTCCGTATTTTGTTTGATTAATGTTAGTTCTCCTAGGCCTATATCTTCAGATAGATTTATGTCATATTGAAGTAGAGAGGGTTATTGTAGACAAAAACAAAGAAGAAAGAGTTTGAGGAGGGGCCCGAGGAGTTACTAGCAAACGTCCCAACTCAGAGGCGCGCTCAAGGTGGAGACGAAGATCATCACTGGGTTCTGGCCGTTTGCTGACTTCTTTCTTGGATTGCGAGCTGACTCTCCAATTCTTGTAGGCGAGAGTCTATGTTAATGAGGTTTGAAATTTTTGTTTCTCTGACCATCCTTGTAGCATCCAGTTCTTCAAATCTTCGTGTTGCATCTTCTTGGGCTCACTGGGCGGTTGCTTTCCTTGCCTAAGCGTCGATAATCTGTTGGAGTCTTTGGGCCACCAACCTCGAGTGTCTTGAAGTTGTTTAAAAAGCTGTGTCATTGTGCCAACTCATTTTTGTGTGCTTCTGCCTGGCTTACACTTATTGTTTCATTAAGAGCTCTCATCTTCTCTGCATGACCTTGTTGGTATGTTCCCTTTCCTGTTGTAGATGGTTTGCCCTCTCCTCCTCTGCTTTGAGTTGTGCTGTTAGTTGCGTGATTTGGTGTTGCAATGCTTCTTCCTTGGCCCTAGCATTGCCTTCTTGGAAGTCCTGTACTTGTTGTGCATGGAGTGTCCTGAGTTCCTTTGTGTGGTTGACTTCTTTCTGGAGTTGTTCCTTTGCTTGTTCCAAATTGGCATTGAGATTAGCATTCTCCTTGATCTTTTGTACTATTGTTTGGCTTAATACCATGTTATTATTCTCCAGTGTGTTGTACCTTTTCTCCTGCTCCTCTGTAGCTTTCAAACTCTTCATAATGACCTCTTTGTGGGTTGTCTCAGCTGCTTCCTAGTTTGCCTTTAACTTTTGTACTTTTGTGGATGTATCTTTGACTTGCTTCCAGAGGGCAGTGTTACAGTCGTGGAGCATATGTGTTGTTAGGAGGTGGCATCGCCAAACTTTTTGTTCCTGCTTCCACATTGCATTGGTGCTTAAGTCTGTCTCCAGCCCAGTCCAGCCCAGTCTGTGGTTAGTTGAGCAGCTTGTCAAGTCCTTCTTCTATGGTCTCCTGCAAGAATTGTTGATAATCGATGTTCTGCAGGGAGGCGCAACCGGGGTAGTCTTTCTTCGTCTTCCAATCTTCTCCTCTTGCTTGGACTTGATGGCTCTGGAGTTCTTTGTCTTTTACTTGCTTCCATGGGGGCCTCTGGTTCCTGTACTTGGGTTGTGGCTGCCTCTACATCTTGTCTTTCCTTAGCTTGTATGAGCGTTGCTGGTTTTGGAGCTATCTCTATTGGTGTGAATTGAGTCTTTGAGGGGAGATAAGTCTATAAATATAAGTTGTACGGGGCTTGTTGGGGGAGTGATTTGTTGCTGGGGTTCCTGTGTGGTATGACTGAGAATATTTTCTTTCAGTGCCTCTTGGTAAGTGCGGATTTCTGTGGCCACTTCCTCCTCTAGTCTTTGTGACTCAGCAGCAACATCGGTGAGCACCCCCTTCATTTTTTATCTGTTCTCTTCTTGTGATCTTTCTTCATCTGCTTTATTATATCCTTGGTCTCCATCATGATGGCTTGCCCTTCGTGTACATCTTCAGCTGCTAGCTTGGGCTGGTCTGGTAGCAGTGCCAACTGCAGATGTTCCTCCGGTTCAAGCTCCTTGAGAGGTCTTTTTGCTACATGATTAGGAACCTGTGTAAGAAGGTATGGGTTACATATTTTAGATTGGTGGGCCTTCAAGTAGTTCTCCATGTCCTTATGTAGATAGTATTCCCAATCTTCTTCTTTCTCTTCATGTATTTTTGCTATTGTGTTGAGACCCACTCTATTGTATCTATCTACTGGCTTTATTTGCATCATCAAAGACATGGCCCTACAAGCCTTCTATGTAACCTCATCTTGGATATTCTCGTACTCTACACCATTCAAATTGTATAAAGTCTTCTTCAGCATGGCCTCCAAAGGCATCTTGTCAATGTTGTGTTGGTGGGCCTTGATTGCGGCGGCTGGAAGTCGTAGAGCTTCCCTTATTAGGCCCTCTGTGATGATGAGTTCTTCTGAAGTACTTTCTGCTTTGGTGATTCTCCATCTTTTGGTCCCCTTGTCGTAGGTCTACATGCACGTACTCTGCACAGAGTTCTATGTCGATAGTGTGGGGGAGTATCTGTGCCATCTTTTCGCGACCGAATTTGTCTAATTTTGCCTTAACTTCAGCCTCTTCTAGTATTTGTAGACATTTCAGGTTGTGGTACTGGAGGGCTACCTTTCCATGGGCTGTATGAGCTCCCTTGCGGCGGATGATGGTCCCATGGAAAGGTTGGACATAAGGACCCAAGAAGTTCAGCTTTGGTCGTTGTGTTCCCCGTCTTCTCTAACTAGCTAGGGATCCAGTAGCACTACTGGCTTGAGTTGTATCCGGGTTCTCATGGGCTTCAGGGTTCGAGGCTGACATTTGTATTAGGTACATAGGATCAGCCGCATGACTGGTGGGGTGGATATCATCTTCTTCTTTTTTATTTTTAAATTTATGGGAAATAGGTTAGTTTAATTGAAGAGAGCGTTAGTGTAGGAACAATCCTCTGGTGTGTTAATAGTCAGTTTATGGCAAGGTGGGAGTGAGTACGTGAATGTGCAAGTCGTGATAAGGTTAGTCCGTGAAAGGGTGTGGCTGTGAAAGTGTTAGGCCGTGAAAAGCTTTGGCCATGAAAGTGCAGGCTGTGAAAGGCTCTAGCCGTGGAAAGGCTCTGGTCATGAAAGAAAGGCTCTAGCCATGAAAGTGCAGGCACAATTTTCATGAAAGTGCAGGCCATGAAAAGCTCAGGCCGTGAAAGACTCAGGGCGTGAAAAGCTCAGGCCGTGAAAGGCTCAGGTTGTGATGAAAGGCTCGGTCGTATGAAAAGCTTGGCCGTGAATGCCTTAGGCCGTGAAAGCTCAGGCCGTGAAAGGCTCTGGCCATGAAAGGCTCAGGCTGTGAAAGGCTTAGGCTGTGAAAGGCTCTGGTCGTGAAAGTGCAGACACAGTGTTCGTCATGAAAGTGCAGATAGTATTTTTAATCATTTGATTATGTTTGTTTGGTGTATGAGGAGACACCAATCTTTTGTAAATTTTTTGAATGAATTAATCGTGAAGGGCTTCAAGTCATTTGTGTTACCACTTAATGTGTATTGTGATTCTTGAAGAACACAAAATGAAAACAAAATTAAAAAAAAAGAAAAAAAAAGACAAGGATCAAGCTCCCACCTTGAAGGAATAGTCGAGAATCGGTGAAGAGAGATGGTGAGCTCGAAAGATGCACACGAAAGCGAATGCAGACGATCAATCCACGCACACGATGCGAAATGACGAAAAAAGGAAAGAAATTTGATTTTACAACGCAGTTGGCGCCGCGGACAGGGCGGCTATCTTAATGAAGAATGCCACATGGCATTGCGTGATTGGCTTCTGAAAAATTACCGTTTTGCAGCGTGAAATATTTTGAACTCTTTCACGGCGTGAACCTTTGTAATGTGGTTCACGGCGTGAACATTTTTGGATCTTGTTCACAGCGTGAACCTTTTTTCTGCAATTTCATGTGGAATGCATAAGATCGACTTCTTCTCATTTTTCCTTTATGCTCAAGCAGTCGAACATGCACATGATGAGTGAATGATACATTGCTTACCTCGTACCCATTTGTGCAATGATTGGATACCTTTTGTTTATTGCCATAAGAACCAAGGGGTCACCTGGGCACTTTTGGGCATTTGTTGATGTAGTCGTTTTAGTTCTATGTGGGAGTTTTTTATTGTTCCTTCCACCTAATGGAACAATTTTGTTGCTATGTCTGATTGTGGAGGGCTTCTATCTGCATCTCCTTGCTGAATTTATTTATTTATACCTTTAAGTTTCCTGTTCAGTTCTATAGCCAAAATGGGTACTTTCGTTGCTTTGGGAATTCCCAACCCATTTGGCTGGTGTTGCTTTTTCCTCAACACAAGGGTTGGTGTGGTGCTTGCTTGAGTCGAAAGTTGATGTTACACGCTCTTACTGCCCTTTTTTTGATAATTCGACCTGTTTGTGATATTGGCCCCACTGAGTGGGGTTTGGGTACCCATATTGCTGTATTACCTTGATAGTATCCTTGTGCTCGCAGTAAGTCCTTTCGGACCCATTGCTTTACGGGCTCCCTGAGATCTCTTTGGATGCTTAGAGTCCTGCGAATTGGTTCGAGTCAACAAGGTCTGACTTTTGAATTGGTTGTAGGCTCTTTTTGGGTTCTTTATATCATTCATGGTGTCCATCTTGTTTGGTTGATCTGTTAGTTGATTCTTGGGTACCCACTTCTGTGTACCATTAGATGTAGGGTATTGTGTGGGTAAGCGTCGTGGAGCGGTTGTTGGTTTTGTCCTCTGAGGTGTTGCCATTGCACTCATTGTTTGTTCATTAGTTATGATGTGCTTCCCTCTATTTATCGAGTTCAATAAGGGTATGGACATGACCTTCTCGCCTGTGCTTATCAATGTTGTTCGTTCTTCCCATTGGATATTGCATTTACTGGCACAGATCCAGGATTGTCCTAGAATCATCTCTTCTTCCATGGAACCTGCAGGCATGACAAACATGTTAACATTTAAAAATCCCTCGGCTTTTGTGGTTATCAAGTGAATGCTAGGAACTTGCGCATCAGTGGGTTCAAGGTGTGGTTTACCTAATGCTACCCAGGTTTCATATGAAATGAAGTTATGACTTGACTCCATATCTATTAATGCAATGCTTGTTGCATGGCCTTTAGCTATAGTAAGTCCCACCTTGGGTCGTGCTGGCTCAATGTTTAGTTCTCCTTCGTCCAAAAGGGTCACAAAAGCCATGTTGACATGTATCAATCTTTTGTGCAATAATTGTTTGGCTTTGATCTCTCTAGCCTTAGCCTCTTCTTGTGCTTGCTGTATCTTTTCTTTTTCAAGCTCTTTCTGTTGTTTCAAAAGATGTTCTTGCAAGAGCATCTCTTGGGTCTATGTTCCAAAGTATTTTTTTAATTTACTTCCATTAACATAACCCTCCATTTGGATGTTGTCAATTGTCTCAATTCGAACAGACCCCTGAGGTGTGATTTTCGATACTTGAAATGATCCCAAGCCTTAGTATTTAAGTTTCTTTTTTTTGTCGAACCAATGTTTCCTGCGTAATTTTTCAACCATGAGTCCATGTGATGCTATCCGTCTAGTCTCATCAAGCTTCTCTAAGTCAATTAGCCTTTTAGCTAATGCATTCTCCGTTAGACGCTCTTGTATGGCAATCCTTAAGCTTGGGACTAGGTATTCCATAGGCATAATTGCTTCCACACCATAAGCTAGACGAAAGGGAGTGTAACCCGTCGCTACCTTATATGATGTTCGATAGGCCCATAGGGCTGCTGTTAGCTTATGTTCCCAGTTTGTTCGACTTGCTTCCAAGGTTTTTATCAAGATAGTATACAAAATCTTGTTTGTACTCTCTGCTTGTTGATGGATCACTAAGAATCCCACAAGTAAATGATCAATCACCTTATTGATAAAATGTGAGCCGCGATTCTAATGGGCAGCTAAACCTCGAGAGATGATTTGCTCATATAAAAATTTTACAGTTGTCCATGCATCAGCTCTCTTTGAGGCTCTGGTCTCTGCCCATTTTGTGAAATATTGCGTGGCCATGATTACGTATCGAGCTTAGGAAATGGATGTGCTGCAGGACTAATTGGTCCCACAGAATCTATCCCCCATTTCTCAAATGGTTGTTTTACAATAATAGGAGTGAGCAGCATCTTGTCCTTTTGCTATGGAATAGCAAAACGTTGACATTCTTTGCATCTTTTGACATATTGTATGGCATCTCTGAATAACGTAGGTCACCATAGTCCTGCTTGAAGCACTTTGCGAGTTGTGATTTCTCCAGCAAAATGCCCGTCGGCTATCCGTGAATGAGCTTCTTTCAATATGGTGACGAACTCATCCTCTCTAATGCATCTTCTGAGCACATTATCTTTTCCTAGCTTATATAGTTCTCCTGTAATCAATTGATAAGGTGTAGCTAGCTTGATAAGTCGCTGCATTCAAAGGTATTTTCTGTGGAAAACCATAAGCTAGATACTCTGAGATTTCTTCACTCCATTTGGGTACCATATCCAACTTAAATAAATAAGCATCAGGAAGATCATCATCAACACCAGTTGCTGGTTCCCCATTTGGAATTCTTGACATGTGGTCAGCTAACACATGTTGTGTTTCCTTCCTTATTACTGTGACTGTAAAGTCGAATTCCAACAACAATAGTAACCATCGTGTGATTCTCCCCATGGTGTAAGGTTTATTTACTAGGTATAGTAAGGCTTGATGGTCCACAAAAAATACGAATTTGTTGGCCAAGAGGTAATGTCGATATTTCTTGAAAACATAGATTGTTAATGAATACCTCCAACCACTTTTGTAAGTCGTCCTTGAAGGCTGTGCACATCAACCGTTGAAAGATTGTTGGGGTGTTTGTGAGGCCGAACGGCATAACTTTGTATGCAAATGTCCCCCACATTGTGTTGAAAGCTGTCTTGTGCTGGTTCTCTGGTGCTATGGACACTTGATTGTAGCCAAAAAATCCATCCAAGAAGCTGTAAGCTTCTCTCCCATCCACTCTTTCCAAAACGTGTTCTTTATAAGGCAATGGATAATGGTCTTTCCTAGTGGCTGCATTAACCTTTTTAAGATCAACACATACCCTAAGCTTTCCATTCTTTTTTGACACTATCACGATTGGTGACAACCAATCCGTATGTTCGATTTCATAATCTGTAGCAATGAGCTTGTTAATTTCCTCCTTTATAATTGCCGCATACTTAGGATTCATCTGGTGGTATGTTTTTTGCATGGTTGGTCTCGAACCTTCTATGATTGAAATTGTAGTACTACCTCAGGCGATACTCCCTTCATCTCTTTGTAATTCCAGGCGAAACAATCCTTAAATTCCTTGAGGAGAGTAATGAGCTCATCTTCTTCAGCCAAAGTCAAGTCTTTAGCAATGTATACGGGCCGAGCTTCTTCCCCTAGTCCCGCAATATCCACTTCCTTGACTTCTGTTGGGCCATCGTATGATGTAGACAACCCATCCTCTTTCACCCTTGTCAGTTGGACCTTCCGTTCGATAGTATAGGTTTTGAAGTGGTCGAGTACTAAGAGCAAGTCTGATTTATCCTCATTGTCACTTTTGGCTTTAGCCATGATCTTTTTAGCCTCACGTTCTGCCTCTGCCAAGGCTTTATTGCGTTTTCGGCGCCCAACTTTTGTAAGCTTGGGTGTTTTTGGCTCTTGAAGGATAATTTTCTCTTTGTGCCTTCCCTCCTACGATATCTTACTCAACTCCTCACCCCAATCCTTTAAGAACTCATCGTGTACCTTAGTGGCCTCAAGGTATCTCAGCCACTTGGCATCCGTGGGTTTTCTTCGTAATAGGGCATTTCGTCATCTGTTTCTGCCACCGTCTAAGGCACTGAGCACTGGTATGGCTTCGTGCTATAGTACCTTCTGTACTTGATGTCCCCCTCCTGATTCCTCATCAATGATTTGCCAATTAACCATGCAGATAGAGGTCATGGGGACAATTTCAGATTCCAAATACTGGGTTCCCCTGAGTTGCATCAAATCAATGATGGCCAATACATGCATCCAGTTTTCACTGAAGTCCGGAGGAGGAAGTGACGCATACATTTTTATTTCCTGTTCATCCTTGGGATCTCCCTCTCCGAGGGTTGGCATATGTGTATAGAGGTGGTTCGTTCCATTGTGACCGATCGTTACCAAACAACTGCCCCTCCATGGGGTGTGCTTTCCATGTTCTCATCAGATCAATCTTTAAGATTTGCGAATCCCTACGTACATACACATGATCCAAGGCCCAATCATGCACCAATTTGGATTCCCTCATGAAGGGTCTCGCCAATATTATGTCATATGTATCAGGTTGGCGCAAGAAGTCCATGACCATGAATGTATGATGATAGCAAAACGTAAAGAGTCTGAATTTAACATTCTTCAGAAGTCCAATGGGCCTCGAAGATGTTCCGTCAGCCATTTTAACAATTAGATTTGCTTTTTTTTTTTTAAAGATCAGGTTTCCCCCCCAGTTTTCCCAGCAATGTTTTGTAAATGATGCTAACCCCTGCCCCACCATCTAGGATAGCCAGTGCCTGGTACTCATTATGATGAATCGGAATGGTAGCATTTGTGTCGTCACTTTCATAGTAGCGTCCCAGTTGGTAAATTGGTATCTTAATGACTCGGGTTTTCCTTATATGCCTCAAGGTTCTTTTTGCTAGAGGTGGCAGAGTCTCATCTATAGTATCGGGTGGCTGGCTTTAGTCCCCGCCCTCTACCCATTCTTTTACATATATCCATAGGGTTGGTGAATTGCGTAACAGTTGCCCTAATGGCATTTGGACAGGCATGGACAGCACAGCCACATGAGACTTTCTATGTCTCTGGGTTCTTTAGAGATAAGAGGGTTCTTCCCATGTAGGTGCCTCGTATTCTTCTATAGGGAAGGAATGGATATACTTCCCCAACCCATTTTCCTCAAACATTCTGGACAGTGTGTTTGCTTGGGACTCCTCTTTTGTTTCTTCTGGAATTATATTGGTATGTCCAATTCCCTATCCCTGTTGGCTTGTTTCGTGTGGATAAACTGTATCCCTTACCTAGTTGGCCCTCAGATTGGCTTCATGAAGTCGTTGGCACTCTTCGACTAAGGCCTTGGCATCTTCGAGCTTTCTTATTTCCTCGTCACCATTGGGATATTCATCGACCCCCTTAGGAGTTGTTGGTTGCTCTCTTTGCTATTCCTAGTTTGATCCTCTATGATTGATCCCTTGACACCCCTCTTCCTTCGATTGGGTGGATCCAGTGTCAATTGTATCTTCTTCAGATCCATCTTGGATTGTGACCCTTGTGTCACCCTTACCTACTTTTTTCACTCTTCTCTTGCGGCCAGTTCTGGAAACAATCGCATCCACTTGATTTCTTCCCTTGTCTCCTAGTTGAGCTTGAGATCTTGTTAGGACATTGAGCAGTGTGATCTTCCCAAATTGTAAACTAATGGTCTGGATGGTGGCCTAATTGGCAGAAGAAGTAGAGCCACTTACTCAATGTGGACAATCCTTGATCAAATGATCAATTCCACATTTAGTACGTGTTCGCAGCCAAAGCATTGTAGCGGTCCTCTTCTCAGATTCGAGTTCATTTCCTTGCCCTTCCATTGTACCATGGTTTGAAACATAGGTACTGGTGTTTTATTCCGTAGGACATAATATTCCGGTACTCCCCGCTAAGTTCTACTTCCTACACCATGTCAACCTCTTTTGACAACTCTTCGATCAATACTTGATTGATCTTAGTCTGTGGTGGTAGAATCGGTGGCGGTTAAGGTAAAGCGTCTTGTACCCGGAACATCTCCTCAGGTAAGTAGAAAGAGTTAGGTTGTCCAGTAGAGTAGTAGCGGTGATCTGTACAGGTGGCACCGGTAAAGCCAATGGGGCTCTAAGTACTAGTAGTTGTGCAACATTTTGAAACCTTGGATATCTACACATTAAAAAGTGTCATGATTTCCTAATTTTACATAGTGAGCACAATAGAGTAATGGCCTTGCTCTTAATTGTGGACACTCGGTGGTAGTGTGATTTAATGTACACAAGAGCACCACACCAATTCCCTGCGGGGGTAAAGGTGATTATGCCCATTGAAAGATCGCTGTCCCCTCCGCACAACAAATTCAGGGGTACTAACAGCGGAAGTAGCACTTCTTGCACGGGGCAGGGTCCCTCACTCGGGGCCTCGCCCACCACGGATATCCGGACGAGAGACTAATCCACCGGTTCTTCCAAAACCGAACCTGGAAAAACTTCCCTTGCCTGAAAGCACGGGCGATTCCTCCAAGATAATTTTTCTTTAACGTAGTCAAAAGCCTTAACTAATTGAACTGATCTGACCAAACCCGTAAGTCCCATAGTTAGATCAGGGAAAAGATTGCACTTGGATCATAGAGACCAACGCTTTTTTCCTCATTGAGAGGCACAACTGTTGATTCTTTTCCATAGAACAATTTTTGTCCGAGATTTACTTCATCTATCGTACCATAACAGAATTGAGTGTCTCAATTTAGGGATCCATCAGTCCAGCCTAACTCCATCCAGTCCCATGGGTTAGCCAACCGCCCAACCACTGTAGTGATGGGATCCAATTAGGAATTTGGTTAGGTTTTGTCTCGGGTACTAGGGAAAAGAGTTTCCAGGTCCCCTAGCCGGATATTCATGCAAACTTAAAACTAGTCACACCACTTACACACCCAATATGAAATTGCCTTTTTCACAGATTCAGCTATCTTAAAAACAATCATTTAATGAAATCATAGTGTCACTGATCATAATCCTCCAAAATCTCCGGTTGAATCCTTATTTCCAATCATTCCTTCATCGGTGTACCTATGGCATCATTGGCAACCATAACGCTCACGACCTGTCCACTCAGGGGCCTTTTCGATGGTTCCTAGCTCATAGTACTCGGCAATATATTCACATATCAAAATGGAATCTCCGTTGAAGATCAGCAAGATCAACCAATAGATCCATATAAAAGAACCATGGACTCATCCGTTGAGGACCAGCAAGGTCAATCAACCAGATCCATGCCCGAACTCAGAAAACAACTCTTACTCCTTGTTCCAATATCTTCCACGACGCACGTGTGGGTATCTTCGGCGACCTAGAGCTCGAGCACCGTATGGTTAGCACCCTTTAGGATCCTTCGTAGGTGACCTAGCGCTTCACTCATAGGCCGCTTCCTTGATCCCTCATCCACCGTACCGGAAGCTCACCATTTGAATCAAACTGAGGCTGGTCAAGACCTCGGCCCACACCTTCCTTGCTACGCGAGACGTCCTCCATTGAATCTCTGTCAGCTGTTGTAACTTATCAGATTAGGTCTCCACGACCTCATTCACAAGATGGTCAAAATGCTTCCCCAGCATTCTTGACATAAGACAGTCATTTAAAAACAGGTCATAAATACAGTTTCTAAAATGAACTCTCGTCTTTCCACATTGTTCCACATTAATCCACATTATTTAAATCACACCCATTTCATAAGAATTCCCATTCTCATTCGATCACATCATTTTCATCTCATCACATCGTTCCTCATTTATCCTTATCAGATCTCATCCACTCGCATCTACCCATCTCATCACATTGTTCCTTATTTATCCTTATTAGATCTCATCCACTCGCATCTACCCATCTCCACATCTCATCACATCACATTCATTCACATCTCATCCATTCACATCTCATCTACCCATCTCCACATCTCATTCACATCTCATCCATTCACATCCCAATTCCCATCACATTCACTTAAATCCATCACATTCATTCTCATTACCATCCTATCACATACATAACATCACATCACACTATCCACATCATATCTCACTCATACACATCCATCCAACCGTTCCTGTACGACTACCCACATCTATTCATACATTCATATCTACCACTTCACATCCACATATATTCATGTCACATCACATCTCTTTACATCACATCACATTCTTTCACATACACATCCACATCACATTCTTTCACATACACATCCACATCCATTCTTCACATACATAACCACATCCATTCTTTCACATACATCCACATCCATTCTTCACATACATAACCACATCCATTCTTCACTTATACATTCACATCCATTTTCATCACATAACATTCATTTACATCTTGATTCATATGACATCACATCTCATCCATTCATTCACATCTATCTGATTCACATCACATCTCATCACATCTATTTAACTCACATCTCATCACCTCTATTCACATCACATCCATCCATCCATTTATTCACACCTATCTGATTCTCATCACATCTCATTACATCTATTCACCTCACATCTCATCATCTCTATTCATATCACATCCATCCATCCATTCATTCACATCTATCTGATTCACATCACATCTCATCACATCTATTCACCTCAAATCTCATTACCTCTATTCACATCACATCCATCCATCCATTCATTCACACCTATCTGATTCTCATCACATCTCATTACATCTATTCACCTCACATCTCATTACCTCTATTCACATCACATCTCATTACCTCTATTCTCATCACATCTCATTACATCTATTCACCTCATATCTCATTACCTCTATTCACATCACATCCATCCATCCATTCATTCACATCTATCACATTCACATCACATCCATCCATTCATTCATTCACATCTTTTCATAGAATTTAAGAGAATTCTAATTTTGATATAAAGATTCTTTACGCATCTATTTATGCATAAAAATCAACTTCAGTGGGAATAACACTTTTATAAAAATAAAAATAAATCCTTTATGCATATTTCTATGCATAAAATCAACTTTAATGAGAATAACACTTTTGAAATAAAAATAAATCCTTTATGCATCTTTCTATGCATAAAATCAACTTTAATGAGAATAACACTTTTGAAATAAAAATAAATCCTTTATGCATCTTTCTATGCATAAAATCAACTTTAATGAGAATAACACTTTTGAAATAAAAATAAATCCTTTATGCATCTTTCTATGCAAAAAATCAACTTTAATGAGAATAACACTTTTGAAATAAAAATAAATCCTTTATGCATATTTTTATGCAAAAAATAATTTTAATGAGAATAACACTTTTGAAATAAAAATAAATCCTTTATGCATAAAATAAATTTTAATGAGAATAACACTTTTGAAATAAAAATAAATCCTTTATGCATCTTTTTATGCATAAAATCAATTTTAATGAGAATAACACTTTTGAAATAAATAAATCCTTTATGCATCTTTCTATGCATAGAAATTAAATTCAATGAAAATAACACTTTTAATAAAAATTTTCATTATACACCTTTCTATGCATAGAAATTAAATTCAATGAAAATAACACTTTTATAATAAAGATTTCCATTATGCACCTTTCTATGCATAGAAATTAAATTCAATGAAAACAACACTTTTATAATAAAAATTTCCATTATGCACCTTTCTATGCATAGAAATTAAATTCAATAATTAATATCTGTGATATCCATGCATATTCATAGGTGAATATGTACATGGAGTAAATTAGAATATTTCTTTTAGAATGCACAAACGGTGGGAATTACTCTTTTGGAATAACATAAAAATAAACTTTCTTTTCCATAAAATTCTAGAAAATTTTACCATAACCTCCTTTGTATGGCTGACCATTTCTTATTTTTAACATTCTAACCCCAATTAGATGTAAAGGACTCTAATCTACACAATTTTCAATTTCCAAGAGAGTAAACAATAAGAAAAGTTTAATTAATCTATTTGTTAAACATTCTAGGATAAAGAAAGGCTGAATTGTAAAGAAGAGAAGGGGATGGCCTTTTCATCAAGGCATAGCATTAGAATTTACTTTAATCAACTAAATAAACAAGAAAATTAAGAAAACCATAGATTTAAAATTAAAAAGTAAGAAAAATTTAGCTTACATGGGATTGTAAGCTTTCCTTTGGCTTAAGGGATTGAGGGTTCTACTCTTGTTTAAAGCAAGAGTGGCCATCAATTGCTTTGGAGAGGATTAAGCCAAAAACAATTAAATTATCAAGAAATTTCAATGTAAATGGCTCTGGGTAGGATAGAGTAACAGTGCATAAAACACCATTAAGCTTTTACAAAGGGGGAGGCTTCTATTTATAGGTAAAAGTGAGCCTCTAACCAAACAAACTGATTCTAGAATTTTCTAGATCAGTTTGGTCAATTTTTGACAACTTTTGTGTCAGTTTAGCTTACTTTTTGGATCTAGTTGAAAATAGGAGAGAGGAGAGATGAAAATATCTCATTATTTTTTAGTTTAAAACTCCTCCACACGTGTGAAATAGTTGCCTCCTTCATGAGGGGAGATCCCCACACTATTGAGGTGTCAAAAATGCATCATTTTCTCTAAATATCTCTTCTTTTTTAACTAATAAACCTTGTCCTTAGTCAACTCTTCATCTTATGTGAGCATTTACTCATTTTTGGGGGATTTTCTTTTATTCTTCAATTTATCTCCTCCATACATTTAGATTAATCTTATTGGTCCAATTAAGGTTCTTATAGACCAATAAGATTAATCCAAATGTATGGAGGAGATAAATCGAAGAATAAAGGGTCCATGGAAAGGACCTTAGCCTAAGGGTCCATGGAAAGTTCTTTTATGGAGGAGATAAACAAAAATTTCTGAAAATCTGGAACCCACCCTTAGGCTAAGGTCCTTTATACCTATTTTTAAGTAATTCCAATTGCACATTGGAAAGTTCTTTTTGAATTTTTGTTTCACGGGAAATCATTTTAGACACTAGGAGGATTTTTATATCCAAAAATATCTCAATTTTGAATTACCTCTCTCTAGACATTTTCTCTCTCTAGGCCAAAATAGGATAAAACAGGATCTTTCTTTTATTTCAGAGGGGGGAATAATTATAAGATCAGAAGGGGAGGTTCTTACATTTGCACACCTCAAAAGCTGGAGGGAGGAACTTTACACCCATGCCCAGATGTTTCTCTTCCCTCTTTGACTTTCAATTTCTCTAATATGGCATTACTGAGCTCATCCACCATCATGTTCTTGACTTGCTTGCTTCGAGTTCCAATTTCTTGGTGGCTTGATACATGCGAAGTCGTAGTTGTTGAAGATGTTTTAACATCTTCTGGTTGCGGCAATTCCAACATATTATCTTCATATTCGATTGCCAGTTTGCAACATGCATCAAGAGTAGCAGGTCGGGCTAGTACCAGGTAATCATGCATTTTATGGTCTCTAACCCTCTCCAGAAGCAAGGCAACAACTGATCATTAGTTAACCTCTCTCAAAATTTACACCTCAAATTTAAGTGCTTAAGAGGAGAAACATAGTCTCTCATTGACTCATCTTCCTTTTGTTTGATATTATGTAATTGTGCCACAGGGCTCCATCTATCACCACTTTGGGCAAAAAAAACATTCTTTAGCCTAGTGAAGTTAACCTTATCCTCAGGCTTAAGGGTTCGGAACCACTGTTAAGCTTTTCCTTTCAAGGTCAGTGAGAAGGCATGTATCATTGTTGTTGAGATATTGAGATCATCTAGTGAGGCGGTGGACACTGATGACCCGCCTAGGGGATAGGCCCCACACTTACACCACTGGCATGGTTGGTGAGATCATGGGTAATATGCGGCCAGTGGGATGACAGGCTGTGTGACAGCCATTCTAGAGACTAGCATAGTTATAGTGCCAACTCATTTTAGTTGGGTTCACACTATAGAGAATCCTAGTATGTATTTGGTTGAGTAACTTTTCATATGTGAGTACTCTTATCTTTGTATATGGTGTGTTGAGTGTTGAGTGAAGAAGAAGAAAATTTTCAGCCTCTCACCTTGTATGTTCTCTATTAGGATTTTGTGAGTGTGTGTGTGCTTGCAAGAGCTCAAGCTCTCTTCTCCCCTGCATCTTTTCATGGTATCAGAGCCTGGTTCATGCTAAGGGCTGAGCTGCAAGCAAGAGAAGCATAGGAAGCGGTACGAGGGTAAGAGCTTCAACTACTCTTCCCTATTTGTATTGGCGACTACACCCTTGTCGGGAGCTCTACGGGAGGCACCGGTAAATGATCTCTGATTGAGGAGCTTTCTTCGTGGGAGTAAAGCTATAGGGCAACTATATTGTCCTATCAGACTTTATTTTTGGGCCAAAAACACGTTTCGGGCACGTCAAGACCTCCGATTTTTAGAAAGCAGGCAATTTCGAGCGCTGTGGGTAAGTCATTGATTCTCTGTAGAACTTTGTTTTAAGAACTGCAGGAAGACAGATTGGCTGTGTGGACACTGTGTGTGCTGCAAGGAGGTCAACAGTTGCCATTGGGTGTACATATGCACATTGAGGTCACTGGTTGTGACATTTGAGTATACTATAGTAGTACCGCTGCAAAAAATATAGCAGTTTGTGCAAGACAAACCAGAGTGCTGTTTCTGGTAAATTTGTGTCTGGCAAGATGTCAAATGATGGCATAAACCAGATTGTTGCTGAGAAGCTTGATAAGAACAACTTCCATGCTTGGAGGTTCAGGTTGACAAATTTCCTAATGGGAAAGGGCTATTGGGACTACATAGAAGGTGAGCATGAAGAGGCACCGAAGATACCGAAGATCAATCCGACTGCTGTAGATGTGAAAGAGTTCAAGGACTGGAACCAAGGAGCCAGAAAAGTTATGTATTGGCTCTCTACTATCAGTATACAGAACACCATGATTGGGCACATTCAGGATGCCAAGTCTCCCAAGGAGGCATGGGACACCTTGGTAAAACTTTATGAAACGAATACCAAGGCACGAAAGATACAGTTGAAGAATGAACTTCATACTGTGGAGAAAAAGAGTATGTCTGTGAGAATGACTAGAATTGAAGATCAAGGGTATTTTGGAATCCCTTGCATCTATTGGCGTTTCAGTAGATGATGATGACAAGGTAGAAGTCTGTCTACGTGGTCTCAGGCCACAATATAAGGCGTTCAAGACGTCCATTCAGACTCAGGAAAACATTCCCAATTTCACAGATTTGGTGTCTATGTTAATTATAGAAGAGAAGAACTTGGGTGAAGACCAACAGTCTTCACAAAACAAAAACAATTCAGAGAGCAACAGGCCTTCTACACAAGTTCAAGAAGAGGACAAGGTAGAGGAGGCCGTGGACGCGGTCAAGGAGGTGGCCGAATAGGTAATCAGAATTATGGCCAGCAGCAACCATAACAATAGTCCCAGAATTCACAACAACAACAACAACAACACGTAGGTGGAAGAGGCCAATTCAGAGGCAGGGGGAGTCAAAGAGGTCATGGAAATTGGCAAAGGTAGTATAATGATACACGTGGATGCTTTTACTGTGGTAAGCATGGACATGTGCAGGCAGATTGTTATAAGAAGCAGGCTGACATGCAAAATGGAAAATTGTAGCAAAACAACTATGCATCCTCGAGCAGAAACAATCAGGATAATGAAAGGTTGTTTGTTATGCAGCATGTCGTTTTAATGCCATGTCTGAAAATGTAGAAGCAGCACATAAAGATGATGTATGGTACATTGATTTAGGTGCTTCGAACCACATGACAAGTCATGGGGAGTGGTTCAAGGAGATGAAAAACCTTGAAAGACCAGGTTTTGTGGAAACAAGGGATGACACTGCTCATCCAATAGCCCATGTTGGAGATGTGCCATTGTCTATGCAGGATGGCAAAGTGAAGTACCTTGCAGATGTACTTCATATTCCGAATATAACAAAGAATCTAGTTTCAGTTGGCCAAATGATTGAGCAGGGTTTGCAGGTTCGGTTTAATCCTGATGGTTGTTATGTTGAAGACTTTAAAGACAAGTGCAGGTTGGTTGCAAAAGGCAACAGAGTGGGCAGAATGTTTACGTTGAATGTAAACATGCCTGAAGTGAGTGCTGCGATGTTTGCAAATGGTTCAGGAATTGTTGCAGACACAGACATTTGGCATTAAAGAATTGGATATGTGAATGTGCAGAGAATGAAGTCTATGCAGACTAAAGGAATTGTGACAGGACTACCAAAGTTTAAAGTTGAAGGTATGCAGAGAATATGTGAAGCATGCCAATTTGGAAAGCAAACAAAGCATGTATTTCCACATAATAGAAATGTGAGCAGAAATGCACTAGATGTTATGCATTCAGATGTATGGGGTCCTACGAAGACCATGTCTATGGGAGGCTGCAGGTATTATGTGACATTTATTGCTGACCACACAAGGAAAGTGTGGGTATACTTCATGAAGGAGAAGGGTGAGGTGTTCACTCACTTTTAGAATTTCAGGGTTATGGTTGAAAAGCAAACAGGGAAATATGTAAAGTGCCTAAGGTCAGATGGAGGGGGAGAGTACTTCTCCAATGAGTTCTCTGAATTTTTGAAGAAAAATGGTATTCGGAGACAGTTTACATGCAGATACACTCCGCAGCAAAATGGAGTTGCTAAGCGAAAAAATAGGCACATTGCTGAGATTGCGCGAGCATTGATGGAAGAGAAGAATATGCAACATAGCTATTGGGCTGAGGCTGTTTCTACAGCAGTTTATATCATGAATAGGACTCCAACTGTAGCCATACATGATGTAACTCCCAGAGGAGAGGTTTACTGGCAGAAAACCTGATTTGTCTCATCTAAAAGTTTTTGGATGCATTGCATATGTGCATGTGCCAGATGAGCTGAGAACTAAGCTCGATCCAAAAGCTGAAAAATGTGTGTTTATTGGATATTCCCTTGAGCAAAAGGGATACAGGTGTTATAACCGTGCTACACGTGAGTTGAGGGTAAGCAGGGATGTTGTTTTTGATGAGATGAGCAGTTGGTATGCTGCTAAAAAAGAAGCTGTTGGGGCTGATGTGAGTGGAAATGTGGTTGCACAAAATGCAAGTCAGCAAATCACAGTCTTTGAGTGGACCAGGAGAGTCCTCATCTAGTGGTTCAGTTGTTTCGATAGACCATGGAGTGGCAGGCTGCGTCATAATACCAGTCCTGCAAATGTGATTAGTACATCACATAAAGGCAAAGAGAAAGTGGTTGAGCCCCTTAGTATGCCTGACATTTCTGCAGGGCATTCTCATGTTGATGGAGAGTCTAGTGGCTTAGAGATGAGCCTTGATGAGGAGCTTGGGATCCTAGCTATGAGAACACCTGGTGTAAAGAAGGCTATGGAAGCCATGAATGCAAAGCTGCGAAGATCTGGGAGAGTGAAAAATCCTGTGCAGAGGTTTACCTATGATGGTTATGTGGCACATCATTATGCATACATGGCAAAGGTTGTGCAGGTTGTAGAGCCCACATGCATTGATGAGGCTGTTGGAAATGTGTGTTGCATTGATGAGGCTGTTGGAAATGTGTGTTGGGAGAAAGTTATGGATGACGAGATGGATGCACTATATGGAAATGAGACTTGGGATTTAGTACAATTGCCTGAAGGCAAGAAAGCCATTGGATGAAAGTGGGTGTACAAAGTAAAACATAACAGTGATGGAAGCATAAAAGCAGGTACAAGGCTAGATTGGTAGCCAAAGGATATGCGCAGACATATGGCATTGATTATGAGGAAACTTTCAGCCCAGTTGCCAAGATGGCAACAGTGAGAGTTGTGATAGTAGTGGCCACGTCAAAGAAATGGTCTTTACATCAGATGGATGTAAAGAATGTATTATTGCATGGGGATTTGCAGGAAGAGGTGTATATGTTGCAGCCACTTGGTTATGAGGATGTGAGTCACCCCGAGCATGTGTGCAAGTTGAAAGCCTTGTATGGCTTAAAACAAGCACCAAGAGCATGGCCTGACAAGATTTTTGAATATCTTGTCACTATTGGCTTTCATGTAGCCAATGCAGATTTCTCGCTGTATATGAGACACGGTGATAGAAGGGTTGTGCTTGTTGTCATCTATGTAGATAACTTGATCATTACGAGGGACCATGATACAGAGATCTTTGATGTAAAGATCTTACTTAGACAGAAGTTTGAGATGAAGGATCTGGGGGAGCTCAGATATTTCTTGGGCATTGAGGTGATTACGTCACCACATGGTATTGGATTACTGCAGAGACAGTATGGCTTGGACATGTTGTCCAAGTATGGTATGACAGGCTGTAAGTCTATCTCAGTGCCATTGGATCAGAATGGCAAGTTGAGTGCAGATTTAGGAGAGATTTTGGAGGATCCTACTATGTATAGGTGCATAGTAGGAAGCTTGATCTACATGACGATCACCAGGCCAGATTTGAGCTATGCTGTTGGGTTGGTGAGTTAATTTATGCAAGTTCCTCGAAAGATGCATTTGGATGCATTGAGACGCATACTGAGGTATGTGAGGTCTACTCTGCATTGTGGAATATTTTATGAAACTAGGACAGAGATATGTGTACATGGATACACAGATGCACAGAGATATGTGTACATGGATACACAGATGCTGATTGGGCTGGTAGTATCTCAGATAGAAGATCTACTAGTGGCTTCATGTTTTCTTTGGGGAGTGCTGCTGTGACTTGGAGCAGCAAGAAGCAGCCTACGGTTGCTCTATCCAGTACAGAGGCCGAGTACAGAGGTGCTGCTATGGCAGCATGTGACGTAGCTTGGTTGAGAAAGCTACTTGCAGATTTGGGTCTATCAGTGGTGGATAGACAAGTTGTCATTTTCTGTGACAACATTAGCAGTATACAGTTGGCCAGGAACCCAGTTTTTCATGCTTGCATGAAGCATATAGAGGTCCATTACCATTTTGTCAGAGAGAAGGTCTTGGCAAGGAGACCTTGGCCTTGTTTATGTCAGCACACAGGATCAGGTAGCTGACATCTTCACCAAAGCATTGGGTACAGAGAAGCTCCGCAGATTCAGGGCTTCACTTGGTGTACATGAGATGGAGTTGAGCTTGAGGGAGAGTGTTGAGATATCGAGCTCATCTAGTGAGGCGGTGGACACTGATGACCCGCCTGGGGGATAGGCCCCACACTTACACCACTGGCATGGTTGGTGAGATCATGGGTGATATGCGGCCAGTGGGATGACAGGCTGTGTGACAGCCATTCTAGAGACTAGCATAGTTATAGCACCAGCTCATTTTAGTTGGGTTCAGACTATAAAGAACCCTAGTATGTATTTGGTTGAGTACCTTTTCACACCATAAAGAACCCTAGTATTTGGTTGAGTACCTTTTCATATGTGAGTACTCTTATCTTTGTATATGGTGTGTTGTGTTGAGTGAAGAAGAAGAAGATTTTCAGCCTCTCACCTTGTATGTTCTCTATTAGGGTTTTGTGAGTGTGTGTGTGCTTGTAAGAGCTCAAGCTCTCTTCTCCCCTGCATCTTTTCAATTGTCACATCACTGACTGGCCCACAGGTTTCACATGTGGATTCAAAAATCTCTACATGTTGGATAGGATTCCCATCTCCAGAGAAATTTTGGACAAGTTTTGAAATGATATGTGGTTTCATCTAGGAAGGTCAGGATTCTAGAACAGTGCCTAATTCTCTGACCATCCCTCGGCCCATCTCTGTCGCCATATTTAACAGGTCTGCCCTTGTGGTTGCATTAAGATCCATGGTTAGATCTATCCTAGGCCTTTGAGGAATTTCTCCCCCCTTCCTAGAACTTGTCCCCTTCCTGTATTGGCTCTTCTAGGTATTTATGGTCCATGGGATGGTCCAGCTGCTATACCTTGGAGTGACTCCCCATTAGTCACCTCCGTACGTATTTGTAGAATCAGGAGTTCCATGTCTTGCAAGAACGTAGGGTGATTGATCATCTACTCAATATCCTTTTTGGTGTAGAGACAGTCCTCTACTTCACCTGCCATACTTGCTAGGTTACCCTCCTCTTCTATGGTTGTAAACCCTTCCTCCGTTTTGGATTCCTTGTTTATGGGTTCCAAGTTAGGAATTTCTCCCTCACTTCCACCCATAAATATTTCTAGTTCCTTCCCTTGTGACTGGAGTGGGTTAAAACTTCCCGTTTCCTTTTGCTCGACTCTCATCCTTTGAGTATTGAGCTCTTGTTTCCTTAAGCTCAATTCTCATAGTTATCGTTCCATCTCACTCTGTTTGAGGTCTAACTCTACTTCCTCGGTGGTGGGGAAGAATATTTGACCCATCTTGGCCGCACTTTCTATGTCTTGTCTTATTTGGGGGGTGCCGGTATTCGACAGCCTAGAATTCGACGTTTGGAAAGGCACTTCTTGTCGTGGACCGAGTCCAACGCTGTTGGTTGATGGACCCATGCCCGCATATTGCACTTCTTTATCGTGACTGGTTTGGAGACCGAAAAATCCCTGCGCAATATCAATGATACCACTGGACCTGGTTGGGGAGGGTGGTTTCTCCTCTTCCCCAAACCCAGCGTATCTCAGCCCTTCTTCCATGGACTCTTCGCTACTTGTTTTAGCGATGGTCAGGTTTCTTAAAACACTCAGGTGTGTGCTTGTGAAATGTCATGATTTCACACTTCTTTGATAGGAAGATCATGGGTGATTCGATGCACTATCGTCAGGCGTAAGATCGTTTGTTTGATGAGTTTTCCAGATCTTAAGTGCATGTATGTACAATTTAATAAGCTATTTGTCAACCCAATTTGATTTTTCTTCTGATTCTATCGCTCTGTTTCAGAAGCTGTGAAACTGCAGAGAATGGTTCATGGCGTGAAATCGCAGGAAATGGCTCACGACGACGTGATTGTTATCCTGCACTTTCACGTGCAGGATAATTTTTGCCTATCGGGTTAGATCCCCTCTTTTTGATATAGGTTGCCCTCCTTAACCGGTCCTTGTGGCCTTGGTCTGACTAATCGTTGGATTTGGCCAACCCATGAATCTACAGAGATGGTTTCACATCGTGAACAATTTCAAAAGGGTTCACATCGTGAACCAAGAACGGTTTCACACCATGAACAACTTCAGAAGGTTTCACATCGTGAATGCTTTGCTGAATGTTCACGTGCTCAAAAATTTTGGCAAACTTCGCGGTGTCTGAGATATCAGGGTAAGGTTGCCTATTTTTGGCAAGGTAATCTCATGATTTTCAGCGTTAACTGCGGCACTGATTTCGTGAGCGATTTGCCCGCGTGAAATAGCAGGAAATGGTTTACGACATGAACGTGTTTTTACAATTTCACGTGGAACTTTTTGCGTCAAAAGTTATGATTTTGGGTGCTTAATACTTATCCAATTGATACCAAATCGATTGTGCCACTCCTAAGGAATGGAATGCAAGTTCTTGGCACAATCAATGGTCCCTTATATTTTTATTTTTTATGAATTTTTTAAAAAAGAAGAAAAACCAAACACCAACCTGCTTATTCACGTTAGTGTTTTCAATGATGAAAATATCAAAATTAACAAGAACAAATAGTGAAGCTTTATCCTAAAACCACTCCACCCCCACAAACATACACAACATCACAACCAATTTCTCATGATTTCTTCCTATCACACACATCTTATCCACTCATTTTCCCCACACAACGGACTACCAGAATGCAAGGGCAATAATGAATCCTACGCAATGGGAGTTGAAACTCCAAGAGGATGGAAGAAACAAAGGTGTTTCCCCGATAGCGGTGCCAAAAATGTTATGGGCTACCACACCTCCAAGAGGGAACTCTACACATTCACCTAAGGGATGAGAAATAGATCACACTGTCGTAGGGTACTTACCAATGCTTTGAAATTGAGTCCCTTGAGGCCTTCAAGCTCACTTGTTAAGCTTCAACCTCCAAGCTCCACCTCCACGTTGTCACCGTAGAGTCGTTCACACCGTCGCATAAGGCAATCACTCTCTCTCTCACTCTCTCACACAAGCATGAAAGAGGAACAATGCTAAAATGCTCTCACTCCTTCAATCTCTCTCAAGACACAAGGGAGAGCTCTCTATAGCACAAAGGGGATTATGTCTTATGAGAAAATGCCTTATATACATTTGGCCCTTATTCACACTTGGGTGGCAAATATCTCACGATGTACAACTTTTATAGTGTTGTTTCATGACACTTATTAATGTCCTTAATTGAGGATCATGTTTGTTAATCCAAAATGGGATTAACACAATCAGTAAGCCAACTTACAGGTTGAGCCACTTTGAGGTAAAGGAGGTGGAGTGGTAGTTAGCTGAATACATGAAGAAGGGATTTATATGCCTAAGTTCTTCACCATGGGCTTCACCCATTCTTTTGGTAAAAAAGAAAGATGGAACTATGCATATGTGCATAGATTACCGTGTGCTTAATCAAATTACGATTAAGAATAAGTACCTGATGCCCCGCATTGACGAGTTGTTTGATCAACTCAATGGCGCGAAGTACTTCTCTAAGATAGATCTTAGATCAGGGTATCACCAGGTCAGAATACGGGAACATGATGTTTTCAAGACCACGTTTTGGACTCATTTTGGACACTATGAGTTCTTAGTTATGTCGTTTGGTTTGACTAATGCACCAACGACATTTATGACACTGATGGACAAGGTTTTGCATCCATACTTAGGAAAATTCGTGAAGGGATTTATATGACTAAGTTCTTCACCATGGGCTTCACCCATTCTTTTGGTAAAAAAGAAAGATGGAACTATGCATATGTGCATAGATTACCGTGTGCTTAATCAAATTACGATTAAGAATAAGTACCTGATGCCCCGCATTGACGAGTTGTTTGATCAACTCAACGGCGCGAAGTACTTCTCTAAGATAGATCTTAGATCAGGGTATCACCAGGTTAGAATACGAGAACATGATGTTTCCAAGATCACGTTTTGGACTCATTTTGGACACTATGAGTTCTTAGTTATGTTGTTTGGTTTGACTAATGCACCAACGACATTTATGACATTGATGGACAAGGTTTTGCATCCATACTTAGGAAAATTCGTAGTATTTTTCCTTGAAGATATACTAATTTATAGTAAATAAAAAAAAGAACACTTGGAGCACTTGCATGCTGTGTTCGAATTGCTCAGAAAGAATAAGCTGTTTGGGAAGGAGTCCAAATGCGAATTCTTTGCTGAGGAGATCCATTATTTGGGTCACATTGTATTCACAGATGGTACAAGAATGGATCTTGATAAGGTGGATGCCTTTATCAGGTAGCCAGAGCCTCAAAATATCAAAGAATTGTAATTTTTTCTAGGCATGTTGAGGTTTTACTAACAATACGTAAAGGACTACGCGAAGATTGCAATTCCCTTAACTGATGAGTTAAAAACCAAAGATAAAACTATTCATTGGGGGCATTCTCAAAACGAAGGAGTTTTGAAAAGCTTAAAGGTGGCCATTGCAACTACACCAGTCTTAAGCATTGTGGATCCCAATGAGCCATTTGTTTTGGAGATAGATGTGAGTGGGGAGGCCATTAGGGCGGTTTTATTTAATAGTTCAAAACATTTAGCGATGACTGGATTTAGTCCATTCATGTTTATGTATGGTTTCTAGTCGAGATCTCCTATAGCCATATAGGGCTAGAGAAGGAGAAGCTGCAGTTTGTCAAGGAGTTCCTTGAAAACATGCAAGATATGTTGCAGGCAGCAAAAGATAGTATATGTAGCACACAAGATTGTGCGAAGATGTATGTGGATAAGGGTCGCAGAGAATTAATCTTTGAAGAAGGAGATTTCGTATATTTGAAAGTCCCCTGGTGGCAAAGTCGAAGACTCTAAAGATGGGAAAGTGTGAAAAGCTTTCTCCTAGATACTGCGGTCTCTTTAAAGTCCTTAAGAAGGTTGGTTGATTGGCATACAAACTTGAGTTGCCGGAGAGCTCTCAAGTTCGTCTTGTTTTTCATGTTAGTAGACTTCAAAAAATTGTCGATCATAAAGAGAATGTAGTTCCTCCTAGCATTTTGGTGGAGCTGATAGAACCACCATCTATTCCACATGAGCCTGAGAGGATTCTTAGATTGAGAGATCAAAACATGAGGCATTTTGTGTACCGTGAAGCTTTGGTAAAGTGGAGAGATCGTGAGGATGAAGCTCCCTCATGGGAGTCTGTGAGTATGCTAACCAAGAACTTTCTAAAGTTCATTTTCGGGGACGAAACTCTTCTTAAGGGGGGAGTAATGTTACGTAGCCTATTAGTGGCTATAGGAGGCTCGACCAGCTTTGAGCCCATCCACAGGAGCATGGACGACAAGAGAGCCAGGGTTTAGGGGTGAGGGCGCTCGAGGCGAAGACCCATAGGCGGCTGGGCATGTGTGGGCAGGTAGGCCCCTATACATACCCGACAATGGGGATGCTATCCTCATTCTCTCTCATGCTGTGGTGATCCAGAGCCTCATCTCCTCCCCTGCAGGCATCACAGCCACGCTAGCTACGTGAGCATAACATGCATGTTGCCAGCTACATATTTGTTAATTAAGAGAAACAACTTCAAGAAACAAGGCTATTCTTAAAACTTGAAGTTGAGCTTGCATGCAACATTCCTCTCCTAGCAGGGTTCGAACTTTGGAAACTCCTACAGGCTGTAAGGCTCAAGCTCAATTTATCATTTGGCATCCCTCGCATGGCTCGTCCCTAGCTATAGGCTCCAGAGTCTAGACACAATGCTAGGCAAAACTTTTTTGTTGGCGACCAGCACCACCAACAATGACTAAGCTCCAGCCCCCTTTCTTTCTCTACTACCAAAAACCCCATCCGACCCTAGCCCCCTCAAGCATAGGGTCCTAGTTTGGCTAGTTAAATCAATGCCCTTTCTTTCTCTATAGGTTCAAGGTACCCTGCATGCATAGGGTCTTACTACTATTTACAATCCTCAAGCTGTCTCAAGGGCTTTCTGGAATCTAAACCTATGGCAAAAGGAGGCATACATTAATGATCAAACTTTAAGTTCATCCCAAGTTTTTTCCCTTTGTCTTATAAGAAATTTGGGCTTTTTTTATAAGGCTAACACTCACGTGAGTTTGTGTTTTCAATCTATTGTTAAGGTCTCAAAAAGCACAAAAAGATGGTTTTTTCTTAAAACTATCTTATAGCTCTTAAGCTTTGCCTTCTACATAGATAGAAGCATTTTTTTTCACGTGTATTCTACTTTTTAAATTACAAGCAATTTGGGCTTTTTTAATAAGTCTAACACTTTACTTTGTGAGTTTGTATTTTTAATATATTTGTTTTCAATATATTTTTGGGGTCTCATAAATCATCAATAAATTAGGGTTTTGTCTAAAATTGTCTTGTGGTTCTTAAGCCATGCCTTCTCTGCACAATATAGACAAAAGCTAGGTCTTATACTTCTCACATAAGCTAGAGTTGACCCAAAGAAAGTGCAAGCTATGAACTAAAAATAAAAGTTTGGAGACAAATCAAACTCCTATTGCTTGTTTGAATTCAGAAGAGAAATAAGAAGAAGAAAGGAAAACAGAGGCATGCATGGCTTTCTAAGAGGAATGGGAAGACCAATTTAAGTGGCTGATTTATGATAGAGAAGAGGTGAAATTATGTTGTAAGTATTGTTGGTTCAATAAATTTTAAATTTAGTAATTTGAAAGGACATTGTCATACTGAGTGTCACAAGCATGTTATGGAAGCTTTTTTTAAAAAGAAAAAGGAAAGCATTGAAAATGGCATGAAGAAAGTTTAAAATTTCAAAGATGAGGCATTGTTGGCATTGTTTAGGATTGCTTATATGATTGCAAAAAGGGAATCTTTCATTTTCTATTTTTCATGATATGATAAGTCTTTTGTAAGATTGGAATGTTGCACTTAACACTTTTTCATACAACAATGATAAAGACTATGTTGAAATGATTTTCTATATGGGAAAGTGCATCCTAGATGCTATCTTAAAGAAGGTTCTAAGTAGTCCATAGTTTAGTGTCTTGGTTGATGAGTGTGATGACATTTGTAGTCATGGGCATTTGATTATCTATCTTTCATACCTAAAGGATGAATGTGTTCTTAGTACAAGCCTTTATGGAATTATCCGTGTGAGTGATGGCATAACAAAGTCTATTTTTAGTGCTAGCATAAGTGAATTGAAGAAATGTAAATTAGATCTCTCTAGACTCAATGTTTGGGTCATATGGATGCCCTACCATGATAAGAAGAGAGAACGTGGTTGTTCCATTGCTAAAAAACATGTTAATCCCTTCTTGCCTTCAATTCATTTTACTTCCCATAGAAGTGCTTTAGTAGTTTCTAGTGTAGCTAAAAAGATGAGTTATTATAAGAAATTAGAGAACCTTGTGAATGCTATAGAAGAATTTTTTGATGCAATCTCAAAGAGACTCAAAGAGCTTAGGCTTGTCCTAAGAGGATTCAGCACACCCAATAATGAAGTTAAAGGACACTTTTAATGTTAGAAGGTTAAATAGCTATAGTGCCATTAGCAAAGTTTGTAAGTCCCTTGATGCTATTCTTTTTATAACAAGAAAGGATGCTCCCCATATTTATGAGGAGCTTTCTTATTTTGAGTGTATTTATTGTCTCCATTTTATGGCTAATATTCTAAGTGGTTTGTCTATTTTGAATAAGTTATTTTAGAAGGAATTTGTACACGTGACTACTGTTTACTGCCTTGTTAGAAGGTAAATCACTCTTATTGAGCAGTACTATATTGATTCGCCTTCTTATTCTAATTATAATTCTTTACTAGTTAGTGTTGATGGGTATGATGTGCTTCCAAAACATGGACCTGAAAAGGGTTATTTGTTTACATTGCATGGTGCACTTCGAGGAAACATTTTTTTTGGTGTTGAGCTCAAGCGTAATGTCTTAGGCAATGATTTAAGCAAAGATTTAGAGTTTCAAGCTTCTTTTCATTGCTAATCTTGAGCCTTAATTTGCAGATAACTCTATCTTAAGTCATTTAAAGATATACAGATAACTCTATCTCAAGTCTTTTTATGAGTACATGTTTCCATCATGTAACCTAACTGAACTTGAGTCTAAACTTAATTAGCACACAGTCTTGTTCATTTTTATCTACCTTAGATTAGTGTTATCATTAGTTGTAGGATTAGTTTATGATTAGGTAAAATTTTTGTGATTAAGATGTGTAGTTAGGAGAGCTCGATCTATGCTTTTAACATAGTATCAGAGCTTAGGTCTAGCTCTCCATTAGTTTAGATATCTATTCCCTTTTTTAGGGTTTTCTTTACTTTCCAGTATTGGTTTAGGCTTAGCTCTTCTCTTTATCAAGACTCTCAAGGTATTATTAGGTTCACTTTTATCTTAATTAAGTTTTTTGTCACCATTATTAAGCTTTTGTTCTACAAGAGAAGAGAAGAGAAGAAAGGCCGGTTAGGCTAACCAATAAGGTACACAGATGGGTGGACAAGCTGTTGGTACATAAATCAGCGCGGGGCTGGGTGAAACTACAGCAAGCAACCAACAAGGCACCAGTGAAATGCAGACATTAGCGTCAAAAGGAGATCGCACCACAGAGCTACTAGCAAGTACACAAACAAACGTAGACAACAAGTAACAAAGTGCAATGAAGAAGAAACTCAATCAATCTAGGCATTCATAGCTCTCTGAGATGACAAGAAGCCCGCATGTTGTAAGGCAAAGAATAGCAGGCATACAGAACAAATAAATGCAGCAAAGGGGGGGGGTGTTGAGTGATGCTAGAGTGCCAAGTCACCTAGCCAATTTATCCCACATGAGCTATCATAGCTTTGTTGTATTTTCCTCATATAAAAGGAGGACATTTGAAGCATTGGAATATAAGCACAACATCTCAAGTCTTTTTATGAGTACATGTTTCCATCATGTAACCTAACTGAACTTGAGTCTAAACTTAATTAGCACACACTCATCACAATGAGTCTTGTTCATTTTTATCCACCTTAGATTAGTCTTGTCATTAGTTATAGGATTAGTTTATGATTAGGTAAATTTCTTGTGATTAGGATGTGTAGTTAGGACTTTTAAGAGATGTCTTTGGAGTTCATGAAATTTAGCTATCTCATAGATGAAAATGACTTTAAGAATGGGTTTAGGGATTAAAAGCACCAAGGGGCTATAGATTGGTGTGTTTTAGCCCTCCATACGTTACCTCTGTAATTAAAAGCAATGTAATATGGAGGGATGCATATATTAATTTGCTAACCATTTTCCAAATAGCACTTGTTCAATGTTATGTAAGAGAGGATTTAGTGCACACACTCTCATAAAAACAAAGCTATGGAATCACATAGAGATTTAAAGCTTAGATGCATTAATGAAAACTACACTTGAAGGTCCTGGTAAGTTAGCTGAGTATGAGTTTGAGTAGAGCATGGTACTTTGGGCTTTAAGGGTCCATTAACACTTATATATAGCACAAGTAGTTAAATGTGAAAAGATGCACGGGAGAAGGGAGCTTGAGCTCTTGTGCCAGCACACACATACTCACACAAACCTTGAAGAGAACATACAAGATGAGAGCCTAAAAATTGTTGTTGTTGATGTTGTTGTTCTTCAGCAAAAGAGGTCTACAAAGGAGATAAAGTGACTAACACACATACTAGAATATATACAAGTGGTCCACAATGTGAACATGCTAAAGTGGAGTGGGTATATAAGACCTTCACCAAGATAAGAAAGAGTTTCTTTTGGAATGGTATGTGGAGAGATGTGCATGCATATGTGACTAGGTGTTTGCCATGTCAACTAAACAAGGATCCGACACATAAATTGGGAGGCTTGCTTTAACCATTGCCTAACTCTTGTGCTTATTCCCGAAGCGAAATGGAATGATATATATCCATAGATTATATTACGAGGCTCCCTTCCATAAGGAAGGGTTGGGACATTATGTATGTAATGGTGGATCGGTTGACAAAATGGCACATTTCATTCCTTCCAAAACGAGGTCACATGCATGGCATCTATGTTTACAAGTCAATTTATGGAGTTCATGTGTTCAATATACATGGAATGCCTCAAGAAATTGTGAGTGATAGAGATGCCAAATTTATGGGTTCATTTTGGAGGACACTATTTGAGCTTACGGGGACCAAGTTTACTCCTAGCACTGCCTATAACCCCTGTCTTATTTTCTATCTCTTTACACCCCTATGCTAACTCCTTATCTCTTGATGCAACTCAAAATTAATATACAAGGTACAAGATACACCCCTCTCCCTCTCTCCATGCAACTCAAAATTAATATACAAGGTACAAGATACACCCCTCCCCTCTCTCCATGCATGAAACAATTACAATAGATTATGTCATGCAAATCACAATTGATGATTCAAAATATAAATTTACAATAGACAATGTCATGTAAACTACAATTGATGATTCAAAATATCAATATAAACCCTCCATTACTAGAGTCTCATTCATATAATGTCAGAAGAATATGCCATAAGAATCATAGTTCAAAAGTAGATGCCATGAGAATATAGTTCAAAATAACAAAATAAAACCTCCATTCCTAGAGTCATTCAAGTATGTAGAGGCATACTCGAGCTCTTGATTCTATTATGTGGCCCTTTAGAAGGAAGGGGCTGTGATGGTGCTTTCCAATTTGGAGGATATGTTGGGGTTGGCATAAAACGTGGAGGAACATGGTAAGGAAAAGGTGCATTAGATGGCAGTGGATAAAATGGAGGTAGCATAGTTGGGGAGGTATGTTCATATGGCCTAAGACCTTGATTCCATAGTGGCAAAGGTTGCAAAGTTGCCATCATAGGTTCCACTTGTGCCCTTTGCAATGCCTATTTCTCCTTGCCAATGAATTTATTGTCACCAAGGTCTTCAAGCATGTCTTCAAGCCCTCCCAACTCAATTTCATGGCATATCAAATCATCCTCAATGCTTATACAATGTCGGAGCATGTGCTTGCATGCCTTTGCCATGCTATCTGTCCCTATAAAGCAATCAAGAACTAAGTTCCCCTCCATGGTGAAAGTTCCAAGCAACCACCTGCAAAGTGAAAAAAATTAGATACATTCCCTACCATCTTGAACATGATTTCACAAATTCAAATTATAAAAATCTCTTTCTTGTTTCACACCTTGCAGTAACCACCACTGGTCTCTCAGTTGGACCTCGTAGAGGCTTACGGTCCCTACCCATTACCAGATTGGGTTCTTTCATATTGCAGTATTCACACTCTGAAATAGCAATGAAATGTGGCCCAAAACCTTTCCCATCCACTGCATCATTTCCATTCTCTTGGATATATTGTGGGCTATATCTACTTGGTGGATTGCGTACAAACACTCCAATAAGTATAATGGGCACCTACCCCACAATTACAAGTTATAAATTTTTGTTCAAACCATTGAAAAAACTATTATATACTTATATGTAAACATAGTTTGTGTGTAGGTCACCTCCTTAGTTCCATCATCATCAATATGATGGTAAGCTCCTTCCATCTCTAGATACAGTGTTGGTCTCGAAGAGAGAGATTGTGAAATTTCATGACCTCGACAATGGTTGGAAGATGATTAGGATTGCTTGGTTGCTGTGACAAATGCCTCGTTATCTTTTAAAAACTCATTGGCTAACACACATGCTGCAACCACAAAGTCCTTCGTCAAGCATTCCATCTAGGCACAATGGGATAATTCGGATCCACAATCAATGATGTAGGGAAATCCACCCACACTAAAGAGCATCCCTGAACTGCCACAGTTGAATGAACAATACTCTCATACTTTTTGAGACCCCCAATAAACCTTGCCATATGTGTGGCCCTTTTACAAACAATCATGAAATGTCAAGGTCAATTGTTATGGGTTTCAGAAGACATAAAGCAATGGTCTATTTGTTTGAGTAATTGATACACTCACAATGAACTAGATCCTCCAAGAATTATGTCAGCCACATACACTATGCTTTCTTCTATCACCATATGTCATGGATGAATATCTTAGATGCTATTTTAAATCAAAATAGAATATTAAAAACCCAAGAAAAGAGCGTTGCATGAAACTTGCAATGATTAAAATATTCTTAGAAAGAGAATAACTTACTAGGTGGAGGATTAGCAGAACTAGCTGTATGAGTGCGATGCTTGAGATCTCGATTGTCTTTTTGTTGAATGCCTAGATTCGGAGTGCACCTCATCTACCTTCTCTAATGGGCCAAATTCTGATGGAGACTCCTCTCTCTCTTCTTCACTACTTGCCTCTCCTTGTTGGCCTTTCCCCTTATTTTGAGTTTTTACCTTTTTTGTTGGAGGCCTCTTACCCTTTTGGAGCTTTTTTGGTGCTTGCTCTTTGCCTTTGCCTTCTTGTGACACACGTGCTTTTGCTTTATCTTTGGAGCTTTTACTTCTATGAAGCCCTACACCAATACTTGTCATTATTACATGATGTCTGTAAGATTCCTCCCTCCGGCTTTTGAGGTGTGCAGGTGCAAGAACCTCTCCTTCTGATCTTATAATTATTTCCCTCTCTGAAATAAAAGAAAGATCTTGTTTTACCTTGTTTTGGCCTAGAGAGAGAAAATATTCTAGAGAGAGATTATTCAAATTTTAGATATTTTTAGATGGAAAAATATCTCTTCTTATGAAAATAAATTCCCCTGAAATAGAAGTTTAAAAAGATTTTCATAAGGTGCATTAGAAATCAATTATAATCTGTTCAAAAGGCCTTATCCTAAGGGTCCAGATTTTTGAAAAATTTTAAATTAAGGTTCTGGGGGGCCAATCAGTTCATCCAAATGTATGGAGGAGATAAATAGAAGAAATAAACAAAATCCCCCCAAAAATGAGTAAATACTCACATAAGATGAAGAGTTGACTAAGGACAAGGGTATTAGTTAAAAAAGAAGAGATATTTAGAGAAATGATGCATTTTTGACACCTCAGTGTGGGGAAATTTCCATCATGAAGGAGGCGCCTATTTCACATGTGTGGTTGAGTTTTAAACTCACAAATAATGAGATATTTTCATCTCTTCTCTCTCCTGCTTCAACTAGATCCAAAAAATAAGCTAAACCGACCTAAAAATGGTCAAAAATTGACCAAACTGGTCTGGAAAATTCTAGAATCAGTTTGCTTGGTTAGAGCCTCCTTTTTTCCTATGAATGAAGCCTCCCCCTTTGTAAATGGTTAATAGTGGTTTATGCACTGTTACTCTACTCCTCCCCAGAGCCAAAAACTGTGAATTTATTAATAATTCATTAGTTTTTGACCATTCCCTCTTCTAAAGAATTGGTGGCCACTCTTGTTGCAAACAAGAGTAGATCCCTCAAACCATCAAGCCAAAGGAAAGCTCCCAGAAATTCATGTAAGTTAGAAATCCTACTTTTTCTTATTCCTTTTAATGGTTTTCTAATTTTTATTTTGTTTTAAAAGGTAAAATGATACTATGCCTTGCTGGAAAAGCTTTCCCCCTCTCTTCTTCTTAAATTCAGCCTTTCTTTATCCAAGATAAGTAATCTAATTGTTGGAATTAAACTTTTCATATTATTTCTCCTTAAAATGGAATTTGATTAGTTTAGAATGCTTTAAACCAATTGGGGATAATTTTTAAGTAACTTAAAGATAAGAAAAATTGAAAAATGGTCAGCCATACAAAGGAGGTTATGGTAAAATTTTCTTAAATTTTGTGAAATAAGTTTTATCTTTTATTATTCAAAAAGAGTAATCCCCATCGTTTGTGTATTCTAAAAGTGTTATTTTCATTCTATGCATAGAAAAATGCATAGTAAAAATATTTTTATTATAAAAGTGTTATTTCCATCAAAATTAAATTCTATGCATAGAAAGATGCATATTGGATAATTTCTTTTTATTATAAAAAAAAACCATAATAATAATTAAAAACCCTAATAATGATTAAAAACCATAAGAAGGATTAATAAAAATTAATAATGATTTCTAATGCAAAACCTACAAAAAAATAGCAAATCTCAACCACGTATAGTAAGATGTAAGAGGATAATTGGAAGAAGGCTTGAGAAAATTACACTTACGTTGATGTGCCACTTCCAAAGATGATGAAGGAGTGTCTCCTTCATCATACACTTGTGCTGAGGTTGATGGCCACCACTAGTGTTTACACAACACTAGTGTCTCCTTAGTGTTAACATACACTTGCGCTGAGGTTGATGGCCACCACTAGTGTTTAACAACACATTGAAGAATGAGTTGATGAAGCCTTGAAAGCCTTGATGAGATGAAGGCGTACTTGTTAATCTCCACTTTTACTCAGAGAAGCACAATTGCTTCTACATCTTCAAGAAGAACGTCATCCACCACCACAACTAGGGTCCCAACTCCCACAAGATTGGCTTGATATGGTGGACTTTAATGGTGAAGTCCACTGCTTACGTTTCAAGCTTGGACCTAGAAAGTGCGTGCTACCAAGGAGAACTAATCATCTTATTAATCTTGAAACTCAACGAGCTAATTGCATGTGCCAAATTGCATGGGTTGCTAAGATTGGAAATTCGCCAAATTGCATGTGCCGTCAAATTGCATGGGCCGCTAAGATTGGAAATTTGCCAAATTGCATGCGTTGCCTGATTGCGTGGGCCGGTGGGCTGCTTGATTGCATGACAATTACACGTGTGTTTGCCATGTGTATTTGCCACATCAAATTGCCGATGGTCAGCAATCTGATGTGGCAAAAGAAAGTAGAGCATTTCCTTATCTTGCATCTACCACATTAGATTACCTGTAGTAACTACATAATCCAAGAAAAGATCGGAGTTCGTGAGAATATCACGTGGTCTAGGCCAATTAGTAATGCTTTCAATCTTTTTAGGATCTACTCGAATACCATCAACAGAGACAATGTGTCCTAGATATTCAATTTCTTCTTGGAAGAATCTGCTCTTCTCAAGATTAGCATAAAGTTGATTCTCTTGAAGAAGTGAGAATACTTTTTCTAGATGTTGTTTGTGTTCTTGATGACAATCCTTATACTGAAAACTAAGATATCATTGAAAAACACTACAGCAAAGTTTTGATATTTCAAGAATATCCTATTCATCATCCTGTTGAAAGTAGCTAGAGCATAAGTTAAACTGAATGGCATAACTAAAAACTCATAATGATCAGTTTGGGTTCTGAAAGCTGTCTTGTAGATATCTCCTTCATCCATTCGAATTTGATGATAACCAAACTTTAGGTCAATCTTGCTAAAGACTCACGCTCCTTTAAGTTTGTCTAGCAAGTCATCTACTCAGGGTATTGGATATCGATTCTTAACAGTAATTTTGTTTAGTGCACGATAATCAATACACAATTGATATGTACCATTCTTCTTTTTAACAAGAAGAATTGGAGCACCAAATGGAGAACTATTGGGACGAATCAATTCCTTATCTAATAGTTCTTCGACTTGTCTTTGAATTTCCTTTTGTTCTAGCATGTTAACTCTGTAAATAAGGAGCTTTACATGGTGGTGAACTACCAGGAATTATTTCTATCTTATGGTCTTTTGGGCAAGGTTTGGGTAAGCCAGGTGGTAAGTCGTCTATAAAGCAATTAGAGAATTTAGAGATGTAAGGGTCATGAGACATATTTGATTTGGAGTCATCCTCATCAGTAAGATGGTTGACTAAAATAAAAAATGTCTTCTCCTTTTTCCATATAGCTCTCTTTGCTTGAGTATGAGTAAAAAATGTGCCTAGGTTAGCTTTGTTTTGCCATTGAAGACAAATCTCTTGGTCATCTCTTATTAACCTCATGGTATGGGTGTCATAGTCAATATGGGGGTTATGCTCATGTCTCCATGGCATACCTAAGATGACATCCACACTTTGTAAAGGTGCCACTAGGAATGTTCTCTTTTCTTTTAGTGAACCCATTTGCAATTCTAAATCTCTAACCTCCCTAGTGCAGTTATACTTAGTACCTTAAAATGCAGCCTTTACTTTGTAACTAGAGTATGATGCATCTAAGTTACGTGCTTGAACAATGCTTTCTTAAAAATGAAATCATGCAAACTACCATCATCATGCAATATAGAAATTGATTTTTCTTTTATTTTTCCTTGAATTTTCAATAAAGCATAAACTGAAAGCTTACCTGAATTTGAATAGTCAGGATCAGAGTTACCCTCTTGCTTGAAAGAATCTTCGTTGTCTTCTTCAATGACGTTGAGTCGAGTTGTCGAAGTGGAGTTCTTCTTTTTCTCAGGGAAATCTCTCACGAGGTGTCCTTCCTTATGTCAGTTGTAGCATCTGACGATTCAATTCTTTGGTTGTCCATTTGAAGGTTTGTTGTTATTGTCCTTTTGAAAACTTCCTTTAGTCACATCTTTACCCTTTTGCATCCTGGATTTATCAAAAGGACTAATAGGGAAAGAAGATTCAGTAGATTTTGTAAAATATTTATCCTGAAACTTGAAGTCTCTAGATGTAGCTGTTTTACATTTTGAATTTAGGGAAAGGTCCATAGTAGTGCTAAGGTCATGTGGATGAAACATGTTAACATCTGCCCTAATGGTAGACTTAAGTCCTGCAATGAATTTTCTATGCTGCTCTTTTTCATGGATTTTTTCAATGACTTGAACCTGAAGCAGAGTATCCCAAAACTTAGCGATATAAGCTTGGACATTCTCTTTATCAATTTGGCACAGAGTGTCCCATTGTTGATGTGCTTTAGCTTTATACTGAGATGGTAGAAAATGTTTCTTTAAAAGTTTCTGAAACTCTTTCCAAGTTGAAGGTCAATGTTTACCTTGTTTAATCACGTTCCACCATAAAGTCTCACTTTCAATTAAATGATTACAAGCACATTTAATTTAATCTTTTTTGGAGAACTTCTTGCCAGAGAAATAGTCATCTAGTTGGCTAATCCAAGCAATGAGAACTCGTGCATCTTTTTTGCCATCATAATTTTGGAAAGTGAATGCCTTTTGATTGATGCGTGAGTCTTTCTTAGAATTTTGAGCACGTAATGTAGCTTTAACAATGCGTCTGACTTGGTCACTTTCTTCGTCATCTGAGTCGAAAGAATCAAAAGCATTGCGTTTGCGTTTGGTACGCTTGACTTGACGCTCTAACTCGCGTCAAAGTTCTAGTTCATTAGCAATTTTTTCTTGAAGTGCTGAAATTTTCTCTTGAACTATGGGGGCGGAATGGGTAAACCAGCCATTGCAACCTTTTGTGGGGGTAAAAGAGAATAGGAATTTTTAAAAACCTTTGTTGCAAAATAGCTTTGGTTTTTATGGGTTTTCCTCTCTTCAAATTCTTGGTCACAAAATGTATCCAAAAGAGAGAGAAATAGGTGGGTAAGCCGTGATGTATAAAGATTTGTTTGATAAACATATTTGCGGCTTGTTGATGAGAAGTCAAAGTTTTCTTACAAGGTAAGAAGTATGCTTGCTTACTCAATCAGTTAATTATTGTCCAAATCATATCGTTATGACTTGATGTAGTAGGCAAACTTGTGATGAAGTCCATGGATATTTGTTCCTAAGTATCATTAGGAATTGGCAAAGGGGTAAGAAGTCCTTGGGTTTTACCTTTGTAGCTTTTGATTTTCTTACAAACAAAACATTTGCTATATCTTGTTTTAGATGAGGCCAAAAAAATTCCCTAGATACAAGTTGTAAGGTAGCCGAAACTCCTCGATGAACCATGTATGGTGGTTGATGCATTTCCTCCAGTATGAATTGTCTGAAAGGTTGTGTAATACACAATCTCTTTTGGAAGAAAAGATAACTATCATGGTATGAGTAATCACCAATAGGGTTCCAATTATTGTTTCTAAGCTTAGTCCAAATTTCAAAGCTTAGTCCAAATTTCAAAAAAATTTGGGTCTGTATCATAGGATTCTCTCATAGGAATAAATGGTTGACTTTGAATAACAGAAATGTTGTGTATACTGGGATGTCTTCTTTGAGCATCTGCCACAACATTTTCTTTGCCTGGTTGATATTGAATCATGGGTTGGAAACTTTGTATAAATGAAGCCCATTTGATATGTCGATCAAAAATCAATGGTTGAGTCAACAAATGACGAATACTTTGTTGGTCTTTCTTAATTAAGAATTCAGATCCCATTAAATAATGTTTCCAAAGTCTTAAAGCATGGACAATTGCAGCTAATTCTTTATCATATGTACTGTAATTTCTTTATACTAGTTTAAGCTTACGACTTTCATAAGCAATTGGATGTCCATCTTACATAAGAACAGCACCAAAGCCTTGTCCACTAGCATCAGTAAACTACAACAAAGAATGGTCGTTTTGAAAATTTGGCAATGTAAGAATTGGTGCATGGGTCAATGCTTTCTTAAGTTCAGTGAAAGAGTGATCCTGTCGACTAGTCCAATCAAAATGTCTAGCTTTCTTACAAAGTTCAGTCAAAGGATGTGCAATATATGCAAAATTTCTAACAAACTTCCTGTAATAACTACATAATCCAAGAAAAGATCGGAGTTCATGAATATCACGTGGTCTAGGCCAATTAGTAATGCTTTCGATCTTTTTGGGATCTACTCGAATACCATCAGTAGAGACAATGTGTCCTAGATATTCAATTTCTTCTTGGAAGAATCTGCTCTTTTCAGGATTAGCATAAAGTTGATTCTCTTAAAGAAGTGAGAATACTTTTTCTAGATGTTGTTCATGTTCTTGACGATCCTTACCTGAAACTAGGATATCATCGAAAAACACTATAGCAAAGTTTTGATATTTCAAGAATATCCTATTCATCATCCTTTTGAAAGTAGCTGGAGCATTAGTTAAACCGAATGGCATAACTAAAAACTCATAATGATCAGTTTGGGTTCTGAAAGCTGTCTTGTAGATATCTCCTTCGTCCATTCCAATTTGATGATGATAACCAAACTTTAGGTCGATCTTGCTAAAGACTTGGGCTCCTTTAAGTTTGTCTAGCAAGTCATCTACTCAGGGTATTGGATATCGATTCTTAACAGTAATTTTGTTTAGTGCACGATAATCGATACACAATTGATATGTACCATTCTTCTTTTTAACGAGAAGAACTGGAGCACCACAAATGGAGAACTATTGGGACGAATCAATTCCTTATCTAATAGTTCTTCGACTTGTTTTTGAATTTCCTTTTGTTCTAGCATGTTAACTCGGTAAATAAGGAGCTTTACATGGTGGTGAACTACCAGGAATTATTTCTATCTTATGGTCTTTTGGGCAAGGTTTGGGTAAGCCAGGTGGTAAGTCGTCTATAAAGCAATTAGAGAATTTAGAGATGTAAGGGTCATGAGACATATTTGATTTGGAGTCATCCTCGACAGTAAGCTGGTTGACTTTCTTCTTTTTCCATACAGCTCTCTTTGTTTGAGTATGAGTAAAAAATGGGCCTAAGTTAGCTTTGTTTTGCCATTTAAGACAAATCTCTTGGTCATCTTTTATTAACCTCATGGTATGGGTGTCATAGGTCAATATGGCGGTTATGCTCATGTCTCCATGGCATACCTAAGATGACATCCACACTTTGTAAAGTTGCCACTAGGAATGTTCTCTTTTCTTTTAGTGAACCCATTTGCAATTCTAAATCTCTAACCTCCCTAGTGCATTTATACTTAGTACCCCAAAATGCAACCTTTACTTTGTAACTAGAGTATGATGCATCTAAGTTAAGTGCTTTCAATGCTTTCTCAGAAATGAAATCATGCAAACTACCATTATCATGCAATATAGAAATTGATTTTTCTTTTATTTTTCCTTGAATTTTCAATAAAGCATAAACTGAAAGCTTACCTAAATTTGAATAGTCAGGATCAGAGTTACCCTCTTGCTTGAAAGAATCTTCGTTGTCTTCTTCAATGATGTTGAGTCGAGCTGTCGAAGTGGAGTTCTTCTTTTTCTCAGGGAAATCTCTCACGAGGTGTCCTTCCTTATGACAGTTGTAGCATCTAACGATTCGATTCTTTGGTTGTCCATTTGAAGGTTTGTTGTTATTGTCCTTTTGAAAACTTCCTTTAGTCACATCTTTACCCTTTTGCATCCTGGATTTATCAAAAGGACTAATAGGGAAAGAAGATTCAGTAGATTTTGTAAAATATTTATCCTGAAACTTGAAGTCTCTAGATGTAGCTGTTTTACATTTTGAATTTAGGGAAAGGTCCATAGTAGTGCTAAGGTCATGTGGATGAAACATATTAACATCTACCCTAATGGTAGACTTAAGTCTAACAATGAATTTTCTACGCTACTCTTCCTTGACTTTTTCAATGACTTGAACGTGCAGAAGAGTATCCCAAAACTTATCGATAAGCTTGGACATTCTCTTTATCAATCTGGCACAGAGTGTCCCATCATTGACGTGCTTTAGCTTTATACTGAGATGGTAGAAAATATTTCTTTAAGATTTTTTGAAACTCTTTCCAAGTTGAAGGTCGATGTTTACCTTGTTTAATCACGTTCCACCATAAAGCCGTACTTTCAATTAAATGATTACAAGCACATTTAATTTTATCTTTTTGAGAGAACTTCTCGCCACTAGAGAAATAGTCATCTAGTTGGCTAATCCAAGCAATGAGAACTTGTGCATCTTTCTTGCCATCATAATTTTGGAAAGTGAATGCCTTTCGACTGAAGTGTGAGTCTTTCTTAGAATTTTGAGCACGCAATGTAGCTTTAACAATGTGTCTGACTTGGTCACTTTCTTTGTCATCTGAGTCGAAAGAGTCAAAAGCATTGCGTTTGCGTTTGGTATGCTTGACTTGACTCTCTAACTCGCGTCGAAGTTCTCATTCATTAGTAATTTGTTCTTGAAGTGCTGAAATTTGCTCTTGAATTGTGGGCAGAATGGGTAAATCAGCCATTGCAACCTTTTGTGGGGTAAAAGAGAATAGGAATTTTTAAAAACCTTTGTTGCAAAATAGCTTTGGGTTTTTATGGGTTTTCCTCTCTTTAAATTCTTGGTCACAAAATGTATCCAGAAGAGAGAGAGAGAAATAGGTGGTAATGTATCCAATAGTTTGTTGCAAGACGGGGTCTATCCAAGCTTTAATAAGGTATTTGTAAGCTTTAATAAAGCATTAGTATGCTTTACAAATAAAAGCTTATAAGGCTTTTAATTAAACAAAGCTTATGGTTTAATGCTTCTCTCATGCAACGATCCAGTGCCCACCATTGCGCTCAGCAATTCTACGCAAGATGCAGTCCAAACTTGGGAGGAAAAGCAGAATTGAGAAGCAGGAGTTTATATATATATATATATATATATATAAGAATCTCCAAACTTTAATACTCCATGGCCGTGAGTTGAAGCAAGAAGAATAGAAAAATTTTCTTCTAATTAATCAAAAGATCAATTTCAAAATATTTTCTCACAATTCTTTCTCCCTAGGTATCTAGCTTTGATACCATTGTCACGGGACCTAAATTTAAGATGCGACTCCAATACTGGGTACAATCATCCCCCCTCATGTGTGTATGGCCTAATTCCCCCACACATTAGTATTTACAAGATATTTTATTCCAATTATGCCATAGCCTCCAAAAATACAAGACGTGGTGCTTTTCATGCACTACACCCTCTTATCTTCAAAAATAGAGTAGCCATAATTTGAGGCTTGGGTTTAAAGCATATCACGCTTTACCAAATATTAAGGATCAAGTCTATGCTTGATAAACTATACAAAATAAATCAAAATGTGAGCACATGTATTTACAAGCTTGTTTACAAAAATGATGTGCCAAATAATAAATTGGTGTGACTTCTCCTCAATCCTCGGAATCCTCTTCACCTATAAAATAACTAACAATAAATTGGTGAAATAAATATTCCATAAGCATATAAACCATCATCACACACATGTTTGCCAGGTGTATGTAAGATTCCCCAGCCTCTCAGGATGTCCAGTATCTTTCCCTGTAGTCAAATCCCTCTTCAGAAATATAAAAGATCTTGTTTCTACCTGTGTTTTGGCCTAGAGAGAGAAAATATTCTAGAGAGAGGTTATTCAAATTTTGGATATTTTTGGATGGAAAAACATCTCTTTGTATTTAAATAAGTTCCCCCAAAACAGAAGTTCAAAAAGATTTTCAAAAGGTGCATTAGAAATCAAGTATAATGTGTTCAAGAGGCCTTATCCTAGGGGTCAAGATTTTTTTGAAATTTTAAATTAAGGTTCCTATGGACCAATAAGATTCATCCAAATGTAGGGAGGAGATAAATGAAAGAATAAAAGAAAAATCCCCCAAAAATGAGTAAATACTCACATAACATGAAGAGTTGACTAAGGACAAAGTTAATAGTTAAAAAAGAGAGATATTTAGAAGAAATGATGCATTTTTGACACCTCAGTATGGGGGAATTCCCCTCATGAATGAGGTGCCTATTTCACATGTGTGGGAGAGTTTTAAACTCCCAAATAATGAGATATTTTTATCTCTCCTCTCTCCTGTTTCAACTAGATCCAAAAAGTGGACTAAACTGACCCAAAAATGGTCAAAAATTGACCAAACTGATCTGAAAAATTCTAGAATCAGTTTGGTTGGTTAGAGGCTCACTTTTTCCTATAAATAGAAGCCTCCCCCTTTATTGAAGCTTAATAGTTTTTTTTGCACTATTACCCTGCTTCTCCCAAGAGCCAAAAATGTGAATTTACTCATAATTCATTAGTTTTTGACCTTTCCCTCTTCTAAAGATTGGTGGCCACTCTTGTTTCAAACAAGAGTAGATCCCTCAAACCATCAAGCCAAAGGAAAGCTCTCAAATTCTCCTTGTAAGTTGGAGATTCTTCTCTTTTCTATTTCATTTTATGGTTTTTATGATTTTTGTCTTCTCTAAAATGAATAAGATGTTATGCCTCATTGAGAAAAGGCATTCCCCTCTCTTCTTTAGTAAATCCACCCATTCTTTATCCTAGATGAATGATTAATGGATAAAATCAAGTTTTTCATAATAAGTAGAAAATGTTTACATTAGAATGATTTAAATACTCTTGGTGAAATTCTAATTAATTTTAGAGAGTTAAAAATTGAAAAATGGTCAGCCATACAAAGAAGGTTATGGTAAAATTTTCTAAAATTGTGTAAAATAAGTTTTACTTTTTTTTATTCAAAAAGAGTAATTCCCATCGTATATGTATTCTTAAAGTGTTATTTTTCATCCTAGTTATAGAAAAATGCATACTAAAAATATTTTATTAAAAAAGTGTTACTTTCTTTAGAATTAAATTCTATGCATAGAAGGAAGCATACTGAAATTGTTAATTTGATTATAAAAGTGTTATTTTCATCATAAATGATTTTATGCATAAATGGATGCATAAAAGAAATTATTTTATATTAAAAGAGTGATTTTCATCATAAATGATTTGTATGCATAAACATATGCATAAGAGATAATTTTTATATTAAAAGTGTGATTTTCATCGTAAATAATTTTTATGCATAAATGGATGCATAAAAGAAATTCTTTTATATTAAAAGAGTGATTTTCATCATAAATGATTTATATGCATAAAAGATTTTTTATATATTAAAAGTGTGATTTTCATCATAAATGGATTTTATGCATAAATTAGATGCATAAGAAAAATTCTTTTATTCTAAAAGTGTAATTCCTACTAAATTGGATTTATGCATGGAAAGATGCAAAAAGAATTTATTTTAATCCAAAAGTGTTATTCTCATAAATTTTGACTTTATGCATAAATAGATGCATAAAGAATTTTATTTTTAATTCAAAAAGAGTTATTTTCATCAATTTTGATTTTATGCATATAAAGAAATCTTTTTTTATTTCAAAAGAGTTATTTTCATCAATTTTAACTTTATGCATAAATAGAATTATATTTTTAATTCAAAAGAGTTATTTTCATCAATTTTGATTTTATGCATAGTAAAATGCATAAAAGATTTATTTTTATTTTGAAAGTATTATTTTCATTAAAATTAAATTTATGCATAGTAAAATGCATAAAAGATTTATTTTTATTTTGAAAGTGTTATTCTCATTAAAATGGAATTTATGCATAGTAAAATGCATAAAATATTTATTTTTTATTTTGAAGATGTTATTCTCATTAAAATGGAATTTATGCATAGTAAAATGCATAAAAGGTTTATTTTTAATTCGAAAGTGTTATTTTCCTTAAAATTGAATTTATGCCTAAATAGATGCATAAAAGGAATTTTATAAAAGTGTTATTCCTACTAAAGTTATCTTTATGCCTAATTAGATGCGTAAAGAATCTTTATATCAAAAAATTAGAATTCTCTTACATTCTATAAACAGATGTGATGAGATGTGATAGGAATCAGATAGATGTAAGTGGATGGATGGAAGTGATATGAATAAGATAAATGAAAATGGATGAATGGATGTGATGTCCTATGACTTAGGATGTGACTAAATGGTATAGGATGTGAAGGAATGTGAATCGTAATATGAATGAATGATAAGGGATGTGAATGAATGACGACATGTGAATTGGATGTGAATGGATGATGTGGTTTGATGTGTGAATGATGTAGGTAATTGTAGATTGATGTATGGATGATGTGGTTTGATGTGTGAATGATGTAGGTAATTGTAGATTGATGTATGGATGATGTGGTTTGATGTGTGAATGATGTGGGTTGATGTAGATGGATGAATGGATGATGTGGATGTGGATGTATGAATGTGAATGTGGATGTGGATGTGGATGTGGATGTGGATGTGGATGTGGAAATGGATGTATGAATGTGAATGGGGATGTGTGGATGTATGAATGTAGATATGGATGTGGATGTGAATGTGGATGTGGATGTATGAATGTGGATGTGGATATGGATGTATGAATGTAGATGTGAAAATGGATGTATGGATGTGAATGTGGATGTGGAAATGGATGTATGGATGTGGATGTGGATATGGATGTATGAATGTGGATGTGAAAATGGATGTATGGATGTGGATGTGGATGTGGAAATGGATGTATGGATGTGGATGTGGATGTGGATATATGAATGTGGATGTGGATGTATGGATGTGGATATGGATGTGTATGTATGAATGTGGATGTGGAAGTGGATGTATGGATAGGAAGGTTATGTAGTGGCCTATGAATCTCGAAAACTCAGAACACATGAGAGAAATTATGCCGTCCATGACTTGGAGTTACTCTCAGTAGTGTATGCTCTGAAGTTGTGGAGACATTATCTTTTGGGACAAAGGTTCACCTTGATGAGACAGATCATCAAAATCGGAAGTGGATCTTCACCAATTTTATTTTTTAAAATTTATTGAGAATTATCAGTAATAACAGCGGAGCTATGGCAAAATTTTTGAAAAATAAACACATAAATCATTTTCATTTATATTATAAAAAGAGGACTTCCTACCATATTCTAGGATTAATCATCCTAGATTAATTGAATGATTCTCATTATAATCATGGAAAATTGATTTTTATGTTTATGCATAAATAGTTAATTACGAAAAAGAGGAATTTCTAGTAATCCATTTTTATGTTAAAAGAGTAATCCCCATGACAATGGAAATCTATGTACTCCAATGAAGTAAGAGAAAAATTGTGATGCTAAAATAATACATATTTTATTTAAAAATTAAGAAGGATTTTAGTTAAATTTATCTTTTTGCATAGATGAATTTTAAATGATGAAAGAGGAATTCCCACTATATTGGAATCCAAATATTTAAATGAGGAAAGTGTAATTCCTAGTGTGAAGGAATTAATGAAGATTTTTATTTAAATTTTTAAGAGAAAATTTAGTTAAATTTATCTTATTGCATAGATAAATTTTAAATGATGAAAGAGGAATTCCCACTATATTGGAATCCAAATATTTAAATGAGGAAAGTGCAATTCCTAGTGTAAAGGAATTAATAAAGATTTTTATTTAAATTTTAAGAGAAAATTTAGTTAAATTTATCTTCTTGTATAGATAAGATTAAATGGAACTAAACCGAATGAAGCCAATCGAAAATATTATGATTTCTATTGAAGGATTGTTTTAAAACCAATCAAATCTGTTATAAATGGCAATTTCATATTGGGTGTGTACGTGGTATGCCTACCTTGATTTTTGCATGAATCGCTCGCTAGGGGGCCTGGGAACTCTTTTCCTCTCAGTACCCGGGCAAAAACCCAACCAAATCTTTATAAAGGAATCCCACCAATTCAGTGGTCGGGTGGTTGGCTAACCCATGGGCCGGCTGGATCGGAGGATTCCTGAGAAACAACTAGATACGATTAGTTACGTTATTTAGTTTTAAATCCTGAGAAGACCTTGTTCTGTGGGAGGGGATCATCGGCTGTGCCTTGTAAATGAGGAAAAAAGTGGTGATTCCATGGACCAAGTGCAAGTCTCTTCTTGATCTGACCATGTGACTTCAGGTTTGGTTAGATTAGCTTATCTAGTTAAGACTTGACTCGTTAGAGTAATTTCCTCGTTAGAAGATTTTCTCCCATTGGCGAGGGTTTCATAAAGTAGTATGGGGATCAATATGCGTCCCAGTGTGGGACCACCCCCACCTAATCCGTCACCCCGTGAAGCTCGAGATCTCATCATGTAGAGGCCAAAAAGAGTGGGTGATAGAGGGCAGCCCTGTTTAACCACAATAGTGCTGAAAATCTCCACAGGATCCCCTCTATATGTGAAGCTCAATCTGGATGTGAAGGGGCGAGAGGTATTAAAGACCATTACCTTGGTTTTACCAAGGTTAACAGGGAGGTCCCGCTGAGTGCAAAAGTCATGTAAGGCATCTAACTGTCTCTGAAGTCCTTTGGCTGAGTCTAAGAGGAGGACGATGTCATTTGCATAAAGTAGTATGGGGATCAATATGCATGCCAGTGTGGGACCACCCCCACCTAATCCGTCACCCCGTGAAGCTTGAGATCTCATCAATGTAGAGGCCGAAAAGAGTGGGTGATAGAGGGAAGCCCTGTTTAACCATAATAGTGCTGGAAATCTCCTGTGATGTACCTCTTGGGGCTCTCACTCGACTCATAGAGGGCGATGATGGTCCAAACCATGTCAGATGGGACTCCAATCTCCTGTAGATGGTGTAGGAGAGGCGGGCTTGGGGTACAATATGAAAGGCTTTGCGAAAATCCACAAAGCAACAGTAAATCCTCTAATGTCATGCTCTACCCTCCTCAATGATGGCACGGAGGGTGAAGATGTGGTCAAGGGTAGAATAGCTCCTCCAAAAGCCAGCCTGTCCTGAGGCTCTGCATCCCTACCTCTCTACAAATGAATTGAGCTCCGCCTCTAGCATTGATCCATAGAGTTTGGCCAATGTGTGGCCAATCATGATCATCCTATAATTATTAAGATCGAGTGGATCTCCGGCTTTGAGGATGGGGATGATGGTGTTGGTGGACCAAGAGGGTGGAAATCCTTCACAAATGCTCTATTGAACATGTAGGCTAGTAGGGGTGCCAGGGTATCATCGGCATGCAACAGCAGTGAGTCCCTCATGATCTCGGGCTCGCCCATTGCGTAGTCTATGAATGGCCTTCAGAACCATGCCCTTTGTGAAGAAGGTGGAGATGGTGGGATGGGGATCTCTGGTGGTGGGGGTAGGGGTGGGCTGATGGGGGATATGATAGAGGGAGCATGCATAGGAGTGCCATGTGTCTAGGTAGGTGATAGGTGTGGGAGGGCGATGTTCTCAGAGTTTCCTCAAGGCCTCTTTTGCAATTCTTCGGCAATCAGAAAAGTCAGTATAACTCATCCTCTTTTCGAGCATAGAAATCCCATTTCTTGCATTGGGTGAGCCGTTGAGAAATCCATTGTGCTGGCGCTTCATGATTTGCCCAATCCATACCTCATGCTTAAGACGGGAGCATGTGGCCCGGCATTCATCATCATACCAACAATTTTGGGGCATGGAACCGCAAGGTGGCTTGGCGGTATACTGCTGCGTGCAGATGAAAGAAGTGGTGGCGGATGTGTGGAGTATGGTGGTGAGCTGTGATGTGAGGATGGATAGGGGGACAGTAGGTTCCACATCTTGGAGTTGGCGGTAGATGTGGTTGGAGTAAACAAGGTCAAGCTTGGCGGAGGGACGGGTGGTGTGCAGGTAAGAGTGAAAGAGAGGTAGGCATGGTTAGCTTCAAAAGGGGGTGGCGGAATGGAGAAGTCGGGGAGAAGGTGTGCCAAAGCCAGAGATCCCATAAGGTAGTCCATGGTGCTAGTACCTCCTCAGTGAGGGAAGGAGGTGAGGGCACTACAGGAGGGCCGTCGGGACATCCCGTTATAGATAACGAGACCATGCACAACTCCCAGCTCTAAGAAATATCTCCCATACACTGTGCCCTCCTCACGGTCCTGTGATGATCGCTACAGCCCTATGTTAGTGATGTCAAGCTCTTGTAGTCTAATAGGGTCATCTAGATTGAGTAGTGGGACTTGTTGACTTCCCATCCTGGGTGTTGAAATCCCTGAGCAAGAGGACTTCCCATCTTGGGTGTTGAAATCCCTGAGCAAGAGGACTTCCCCCAGCTGTGAGAACTCCATGATATCCCCATATAATGGTAAGTACGGTGTGACTGGCCATGTTGTGTGGCATAAGAGGAGTGGCGTGGTGCAAAATAACACACAACAATGTGGATGACTCTGTCACTTTGCTAAGCTGTAGCCGCACCCAAAGATACTGTGCATCCTTGTCCTTTCGGATGATGCTGAGAATCTGTCACAGAGATGGGATCTAAAAAGGACAGCTACCCCTCGAGAGCCACGTACTCCTCCTGATCATGTGCACATCTCGCCTCGAAAAGCTGACTCCCACTCATGCCTGGCTATGTATGGTAAGCCCCTCTTAGGGCTTTGATAAGTCTTGGTATAAAAAATGACATCCCTGCCTACTATGAGTGAGAATCTCACTCAAGCCTCCTGGATTTGACCATGGCATGCCATTGCAGTTCCATACTTCCAACATAGACCCCGTGTCCCTATTTGGGACGGCGCTCAGTGATAATGACCCTACCATCTCTGTAGATAGCCCACTTACTTGCTCTGCGAGCCTCATGAACTATCACCATCGCCTCACGCCGGTGTGCCACCTGTGCTGGAGTGAGATCATCTCCCATGTACACCTGTGTGCTCTTGAGGGCAGCCTGTCGCTTGTCTAAGAAGGCATGGGCTGTCTGCTAGTGGCATTAGGGAATCTAATGATGAGGGGCCACTCTCGTGTCATACCTCCATGTATCTACAAAGGGGGGGGGGCGATCCCGTCCACTCCTAGCATCTGGCAAAGCGTCATGGCATGAGAGAGAGAGAGAGAGAGAGAGAGAGAGAGAGAGAGAGAGAATAAAAGTAGATTAAATTAAAAATATATGTGTATGTGTGTGTATACGTATGTGTTTAAATTTATAAATACACACATATATATAATATATAGGGTGTGAGAGTGGTGTTTTAACTCTCTAAAATTAATTAGAATTTCACCAAGAGTATTTAAATCATTCTAATGTAAACATTTTCTACTTATTTAAGAGAAACATTATGAAAAACTTGATTTTATCCATTAATCATTGATCTAGGATAAAGAATGGGTGGATTTACTAAAGAAGAGAGGGGAATGCATTTTTTCAATGAGGCATAACATCTTATTCATTTTAGAGAAGACAAAAATCATAAAAACCATAAAATGAAATAGAAAAGAGAAGAATCTCCAACTTACAAGGAGAATTTGAGAGCTTTGCTTTGGCTTGATGGTTTGAGGGATCTACTCTTGTTTGAAACAAGAGTGGCCACCAATCTTTAGAAGAGGGAGAGGTCAAAATTAATGAACTATGAGTAAATTCACAGTTTTTGGCTCTTGGGAGAAGTAAGGTAACAGTGCAAAAAACACTATTAAGCTTCAATAAAGGGGGAGGCTTCTATTTATAGGAAAAAGTGAGCCTCTAACCAAGCAAACTGATTCTAGAATTTTCCAGATAGGTTTGGTCAATTTTTGACCATTTTTAGGTCAGTTTAGTCCACTTTTTGGATCGAGTTGAAACAGGAGAAAGGAGAGATAAAAATATCTCATTATTTGGGAGTTTAAAACTCTCCCACATATGTGAAATAGGAACTTCCTTCATGAGGGGAATTCCCCCATACTGAGGTGCCAAAAATGCATCATTTCTTCTAAATATCTCTCTTTTTTAACTATTAACCTTGTCCTTAGTCAACTCTTTATCTTATGTGAGTGTTTACTTATTTTTGGGAGATTTTCCTTTTATTCTTTCATTTATCTCCTCCCTACATTTGGATGAATCTTATTGGTCCATAGGAACCTTAATTTAAAATTTCGAAAAAATCTTGATCCCTAGGATAAGGCCTCTTGAACAGATTATACTTGATTTCTAATGCACCTTCTGAAAATCTTTTTGAACTTTTGTTTCAGGGGAACTTATTTAAATACAAAGAGATATTTTCCCATCCAAAAATATCCAAAATCTAAATAATCTCTCTCTAGAATATTTTCTCTCTCTAGGCCAAAACAGGTAGAAACAAGATCTTTTATATTTCTGAAGAGGGATTTGACTACAGGGGAAGATACTGGACATCCTGAGAGGCTGGGGAGGAATCTTACATTCTACCCCACTTAAAAAACACGAGATGTCCTCATCTCGCAGGTGGAGTATGATCTCTTTCATCTTCTTCTTCTTCTTCAATCACTTCCAGCGTTACTGCCTTGGAAGTGGACGGTCGATTTGGGAACAACTCTCTTTGACTTCCCCTATTCTGAGGTGGAGGTCTTGCATTACTTTGGATTGAAAGTGCAGGTTGGATAGAGGGTTTACCTCTGGGATTTCCCTGATTTTGGCAAATAGAACCCTGATTTTGGCAGATAGAACCCTGATTACTCTGGACGGAAGGGGCTAGAGTTGGAATCTTGATCCCTGATTTTCTTGCCTTGAAAACGTTGATCCAAAAGGAGTTGGGCAATCCATGTTGCAATGTCTAAACCCTTGATAGTTATAGCATTGCACTCTCTTGTTCAAGGGTGGAACTTCTGAAGTTGAAATCCAGGGGATTGAGTTTCGGGAAAAGGACATTTCTTCCATTCTAGAACTTCCCATATCCTGGGTTTGAGCCTGATATCTCTTAGGCGGAGGAAGGTTGGAATCATCTTTTGGGAATAAAAACGTTTTGAAAGGTGATGGTGCTAGCTTTGGCGGGACTTTGACATCAAAGGCTTTGGTGAAATCCTTCACCATCATTTTGGTTTCCAAAAATACAGGGGACAAAATCTCTTCCTTAAATAGGTTTTAAGGTCATTCCAGGACTGAGTATTTTTGTCCAAACGGTTGGTGTCACAATGGTTCCTCCATGCCACCCTAGCTGTTTCCACTATCTTTAGCCTGGCAGCAAGAGCCATTTTGCTTTGCTCATTGTAGCCAGTGGGGTGACGTCAAAATATTCTTCCATGGCTTCCACCCATTTCTCCACAGCCTCGCCCAAGTTCTCCTCTTCTCCTTTGAAGGGTCCTGGCTGAGTTCTATGAAGAGCCTTGCGAACGTTAGGGTCAAGCTCATCATCTTCAGAGAGAGGGTCTGGCTGATGGCCATGGTTTCCTCGTCTCATGATTCTACTAAAAATGATTTTTCTTTATCAGTTTGTCCATAAACAATCACTTATACAATAGGGAATTTTTCTCCAAAAAACATTTCTTTATTTATATAAAAGTTTCAATATGTACATAGAGTAGCTTGGCTCTAAAAGTCAAAATCTCCTCGGGAGATGCATAAGACGACGGTACTGGGCCATAGCCATGCCCTGATATAAACGTTCACTTACTGCCAAGGGAGCTATTATCTTCTCCTTTTAGGAATAAGGCGACTAAGGAGTCTGTAGATTTGGCATGAGAGTCTGAAATTCCGAGGCGTTGAATGATATAGAATGACACCATGTACCACTTTCAACTTTATCAGAATCATGGCCAATGAGAGGTTTTGCCTCAACATTGCATGTCGGTCGCAAGAGGCATGGACATACTGCCCTGCAAACCACTTATGCTATCGTCTCTCCACTGGGTCAGGAAAATATAAATCCTCGAAATGGCGTGCGAGTCTGACTCGGCTTGTTCGAGTTGCAGTGGAAGAGATGAGATGCTCAAGGCGAACGCAGTCATGTCTTGCAAACTGGGTGAGGTCGGAAATACCAGATAAGTACGGAATTCTATCTATAAAAACAATTTTTTAGATTAAAAATTCTTCATTAAAGAAGCTTACGGAATGAAAATAGATTATGAAAAATGCCTTTTTTGAGTTTTTGTTATCAATTTCTGATAAGAATTTGTTTATCCTTATTAGCTTTCAACAAAGCTCTGATACTAGTAGCTGTGAGGTCCCCCGCTTGCTCCGGGGCTCTTGCCGGTGGTGGCAGAAGCGGCGTCGGCCTCCCGCACGGGGGGCGGGGTCCACACACTCGGGGCCTCGCCCGCGGATGTCCGGGATAAGAGGCTGGCCCGGGCGGCCACTCCGAGACTGGGCCCGGAAGACTCCCCTCGCCCGAAAGGCACGGGCGATTCTGCCAATTGGGAAAAATCTTCTAACGGCGAAATTACTCTAACGAGTCAAGTCTTAACTAGATAAACTGATTTGACCAAACTTGAAGTCATATGGTCAGATCAAGAAGAGACTTGCACTTAGTCCATGGAATCACCGTTTTGTCCTCATTTACGAGGCATAGCCGATGATCCCCTCCCACAGAACAGGGTCTTCTCAGGATTTAAAACTAAATAACGTAACTAATCGTATCTAGTTGTTTCTCAGGAATCCTCCAATCCAGCCTATGGGTTAGCCAACCACCCGACCACTGAATTATTGGGATTCCTTTATAAAGATTTGGTTGGGTTTTTGCTCGGGTACCTGAGAGGAAAAGAGTTCCCAGGTCCCCTAGCCGGTGATTCATGCAAAAATCAAGGTAGGCATACCACGTACACACCCAATATGAAATTGCCATTTATAACAAATTCGACTGGCATTAAAACAATCCTTCAATAGAAATCATAATATTTCTGATCATCATCATTTTTCAAAATTCCGAGTCCATTGTATTACAAAAATGTATCCTCTGAACTCTCCATTGAAGACTAGCTGGCCAACCAATGAGATCCAATATCAAAATTTGGTTCTCAAAAATCTTTTCTTTTTGTCCATCCGAAATCTTCCTCGACATACACATGGGTGTCCTAGCAACCGCGAGCCCGTGCATCGCCTAGTTAGAACCCTCTAGGATCCTCCTTAGGTGTCCTAGCACTTCACTCAGGGGGACCGCTTCGTCGGTCCTCGCCCATCGTACCGGAAGCGCTCCATTTTAACTGTACCGAGGCTGGTCAAGACCTTGACAGGCTTTGCCATGACGAGCAACGTCCCTTGACGACTCCCCGCTGCCAACTGTTCCAACGAACCTCCTCTTAGAAAAACATAAGCCAAATGCTTCCTCTAGCATTCTGGGGTAAAATAGTCCTTTGAATGAAAAAATAGAGGTTCCAATGCAAGTAAAATTCCAGTTTGAGATCGGTTCCGACAACCCTTTTTCCATAATTCCCAGTTTCATAATGAGGGTCCTTGATCTCTTATGAGGGCAATCTACCCATCATTTTATCCATTTGTCCAACTAGATTCTTGGCGAGTTTGGTCAAGGAAAAACTAGATTAGTTTCGGTAGTCTATTCTTTGGATTTAGTAATTGAAATTGGTCACGAAGTTTTTGTCTGATTCAGATCGAGAGAAGGACAATTAGGTTTACTGTCCGTCCCTCACGTAGTCTACCAAATTCATTCGGTTTAGTTCTACAAGGATTCCCTTCAACTAAACATCTAGATTTTGGGTAAATATCAATCTAGTTATTTCACTAATTAAATATCCAAAGATATTCCTTCTCCCACATAGTTTCTCAACCTTAATTTATTAGGTAGAATTATGATGGAATTTCATCTTTTAACTAAAATATCAATACCTATTTTTTTAATAAACTTGAAATCCTTCTTTTTCTCATTTCAATGAATGTAATCCAATTGTCATGGGAATTCCTCTTGTAGAATTTAGGGAGGACGGACAATTCTGAAATCAATTTTTCTTTAGCCATTGCTTCACTTGGTTTAGATGAGGGACATCTCATATCATGATCATCGTCCATCATGTTGTCATCTAAACTTCTTACAACATTGATCTAATGTTTCTAGATTGGATACAATGATCAAGTTGTGTAAGCTTTTATTCTTTATGCCCATCATGAAACATATCTTCAATTGAGCATCATTTAGTTTCTCCCACCATGGCTCACATCGTGAGTCCAAGATTTTTAAAATCTCTAATGGTTTCATTTAATTGTTTTCGCTCAATTTAATAGAGTTCTTTTGTTGCACTCCACTGATCACCTTGTCTTGAAAAGCTATGGATAAAGGTTATTCTCAAGGTCCTGAAATTTATTTCAATCACTGGCATCAATGTGATGAACCATCGGACTAGTCTTTCCTACTAAGCATAGGTTCAATGCATGTACCTTGATGGGGCAGTTTGGATTTCCAAAGGCTTCACATCGTTGTTCAAACATTTGTATAAACTGAACAAGATTAGTCGTTTCATCGCATTTGTCCATGATTTTGGAAATATGTACGACCGTGTTTTTGTATGAGTTACTAAGGCCGCCTATGAGTGCTCATGTGGGTAGGGACTCACTTAGACCTTGGGCAACCCCCCTTCCTAGACTAGCCAATACGTCCAAGGTGTGGGTTTCTAGGGGTTGCAAAGGGTTAGTACCTAGCATGTCTAAAGGCTTGCCGCTTAGGGCTTGTGATAGTGCTAGGCAAGGAGCCAAATCCTGGAGGGATTAATGTGACAGGGGATGTAAAACCCGATGACACGCTTGTTGTTGACATGGCAAATAGAATTAGGAGATGCATTTGGGGCATGGATCGCAATGGCTCGAAGATATCAACCATTGGGTTCAGTCTGGCTGTGAGCCCACATAATCCTCTATCGTTGCCATATCAATAGCTCCTTAACGAGCAAGCACAGGTTGTTTTTTTCTTTTTTGATTTTTAGGTTTTCTTATAGCCCGTTATTACAGCCTCAGGAGGCCTGGCGTACCCTTCGCTGGGTCAAACGGGTGTCCGTTGGCTGCCCTAATTACCTTAGGTGCTACATGTACGTGAACCTTAGATATTTTTTAAGAAAAAGTGCATGCCAGTAGCATCCCAGATGGAAGAGGAGGTCTCAAAACCTATTTCCAACCACTGTCTCAAGATGAAAAAAAATTTTAAAAAGATTTTCCCTGTTTCGGAGCCCATTTTTTAATGTGTTCCGAAAGGAATTTGGAAAAAACTCTGTATGAGAGAGTTGTAGTATTTTTGGAGTAATGCAACTTTCTCTCTGAGTTTTTTGTGATTTTGTCGTTTAGACACTCAAAAAGTAGCTTGAATATAACCGGTTTGCAATCGTTTTCGAGTTGTTTTGGGCAATTTTTAGTGCTCCAAGGGTCGTTTTTTTCCTCGATTTTTGAGTCAAATTTTGAGACTGCTGGTCGAAGGCCAAAATGATAGATTTTTTCTTCGAACGCTCAAGACCAATGTCAGCTTTTTGATGAACACTAGAACACGTTTATCGGATTCATGGTCTAGGAGATATGAGCCTCCCAACAAGGCTGTTTTATTTTTAATTGACGGATCCCCTTTTATGATGTGAACTAGCAAGGTGCAGTTCACGATGTGAAGTGGACTTCACGTTTGATTTTTTTATATTTATAATTTTAAGGCGTGAACCGCTTAAGGCATGAGACCTTAACGCGCGAAACGTCCAATTTTTATTTTTTTATTTTTTTGCTGTCTGCGGGGATTGTTTCACGGCATGAAATAGGTATAGTTCATGGCATGAACTGGGTGGTTTTTTTTGGGTATGAACTGCTTAAGGCATGAGGTCTTAATGCGTGAAACCTTTTTTTTTATTAAGGCATGGACTGCTTAAGGCATGAGACCTTAAGGCGTGAACTGCTTAAGACGTGAGATCTTAACGCGTGAAACATCAGATTTTTTTCTGGCTGCCGAGGATTGTTTCACAATGTGAAATATGTACAGTTCATGGCGTGAACTGGGTGGTTCATAATTTATTTATTTTTTTTTTGGGGGAGGGGGGCATGAAACGCTTAGTCTGTGAGACCCTTAATATGTGAAATGTATTTATTATTATTATTATTTGGAGTCTAGAGGGAAATTCAAATTTCCTTGTTTGGGGAAATATTTTTTAAATTTTAAATTGGGGAGATATGGCATTTTTCCAAAAAGGTAAGTGGGAATAAAAAAAAGTCAACACTTTTATGAATAGCCCCTTACACCCTTCATACATGAATCCCAAAATGGACAATTTGACAACTCATTGGTATCTTTTCATTCAATGCTCATTAGCCTTAATGAGTTATGTAAAAAAGTTCTTAAGAATTAATCAAAGATTAATTCATCCACTAATCTTTCCCACTTTTAGACTAATAAAAAGGACTCTAATTAACCACTAATCACTAAAATTCACACCATTGAGCACATCATTGGATAGAGCATGAAATTGCTAAGCTATGTGCATCAACTAATGTGTAAATTAATCTATAATTGGAGATTTATCAAACTCTTAATTTTAATCTCTTCTCTTTATGCAAAATTAAGTAAAAGAGAGAGAAATTCTTTTAATTAATGAAGAAATTGATGTAATTAGGTGTTTTGATGCATCTAAATGCTCTCTAAACACTCAAAAACACTAATTTCGACCTCTTATATGATTAAATTTGACTCCAAAAATATATTTTTAAATCTTTATCTCCTAAATTGGATTAATCATCCCTTAATGACAAAAATCAACTAATTAAAGAAGATTAGTAAATTTCAAGAGTTTTTAAGCATTTTTGAGAAATTTTTGAAATGATTAAGCAACTCCTAATGCTTGCTAACACTCTAATGCATACAAATCAAACAAAAGAACATAGAAATCAAACAAAAAATAATGATTTTAGCTCTATGTTTAGCTCTAAAGAAAGCTTACGACCTCTAAAATTTGCATTCTATTGCATTATTTGATGCAATGGAAGAAAAAAAATCCTAATACACTCTATGTGCAAGCCCTAGGAACATTAAAAACTAAATTAACAACAACAAAAACAATGATTTAAGCTAAAAATTGAGCAAAAAAAACATTCTTTATCAAACAAAAAAGAAAGTTATTCCACACCAAATCACACATAAATACCATCAAAACCACATCTTTTTCTTGGGAAACCATTAATCAAGACAATGGGCAATGGGTAATGCATAGATTAGAAGAAAACGATGAAAAAATCCAAGGGATTATTCCCCGATAGTGGTGCCAAAAAATGTTATAGCTCACCCAAACCCCCCTTGAAACACATCCAATAAGAGATTACCTGGTGAACCGCAACTGTCATGAGGATCTTTCCAATGGCCGACCTCATAACCCTTGAGGTCTCCAAGCTCTACAACTCCTAGAGAAGCGATTCCACCGCATCTCCCGCGAGCGTTGTCACACCGCTAGGTTACATTACATGTACCCGTACCTCCTCTCACCTTCACTCACACACACTCACTAGCATGCATTAGAGAGAGATATTAGCAAGAGGATTAGTAAGAGAAAGACTCTATTGCACAATGGGAGAGTTCTTTGTATTATGAGAGATATTCACTTATATACATGGCCATAAGTGTTTACACTCACTTAAACTATGACGACCGGGCACTTTAGGCTCATAAATTTAAGAGGCCTAATGCTATTATAATGATGCATCTCATAATATATCCCATGAAGTACATCACTCGAGACTTCATCCTAACTTACTACCACATGCTCTTGAAGAGAAGAAATCACCATAAGTATTCCATAGGACCATTATGGGGCGCCTGTCCAAGTTGTAGATTTGGACACCATTGCTTCATATCTTGAATATATGACCTTTTGGTGTATCTACCTTAACTCCTTGATATAAGATAATGGTAGTAGCTCTTGTTAACCCTAGGAATGGATTAACAATGACAAAGTAGGTACAAGATAGACCTTGTTCCTATAGTACAAGAAGAGACATGCATGGCAAAGGTCTTGTATAGAACCAATTACCTTGCCATAAGGGTTGCATGCATCTTTTCCATCACCTTAACCCTAAATGATAAAGTAGGTACAAGATAGAACTTGTCCCTATAGTACAATAAGAGACCATTTTTTAGCTCATAATGTGGCAGATCTTCATAGGTACCTTGCTATAATTTTTGCACCATTTGTGATAGCTCCTCCTCATGAATGTCCATGACCCAATCCTTAATGTAATTCTGAAATGGCATACAATGAACAAGACCATATCCACAAAAGAGCATCGCCCAATACATTATCTTTCCCTTTTATATAAGTGATTTCAAAATCATAGTTTTGTAGCCACCCACCACCTTCTTTGTTTTGGATAGATTGGGCTCTGAGATAAAAAGTATATAAGCACTCTATGGTCACTTCTCACATAGATTGGGCTCCCATAAAGATGATAGTGCCACTTTGTTATTACTCACTTCAGTCTCTCTTAGAAACACATTCACAACACATTACCTTTGTAAGTTACAACCATTTGGGGATCTTTCACGAGCTCCACACCTCCTTGGGTAGCAGTTGCTATCACCATCTCTCGTGAGTGTTGTCACACCGTCACAATGGATCACTACTGGTCTTTCATCTCTTCTCTCATCTCAAATCGCTCGTGTTAGACTAAAAGTCCTTCATCCCTCATACAAACTCACTAGCATGAATTAGAGAAGGTAATTAGCAAGAGGGTTACCAAGATCATGACTAAATTACATAATGGGAGAGTATGTTGCATTATAATAGAAAATGACTTATATACAAGGCCATAAGTGTTCACACACACTTAAACTATGGAGCCGACCAAGCATCCAAGGCTCATAAGTGGCCTATTCCTTATATAATGCTTAATCTCATAATATATGCATGAAGTACATTCACAGGGAATCCTTTGTAGCTTCTTGCACACACTCTTGGAGTAAGAATCACCATAAATATTCTGTCATACCATTTTTGGGCACTTGACCAAGTTGTAGATTTGGACATTGTTACTTTATAGATTGATCATACATGTTTTTGGTGTCTCCATATTTGCGATTTGATGTAGAATTATAGTGAGAACTTGTCCTAACCCCAAAATGGGTTAACATTTTTCCCTTCCCGATGTCAATGTGTCCTCGTGATCAAGTAGAAGACTTTGTTATGGGGGGATTTGAGAAGATATTATTGTGCTGCATGAATGTTCAATAGTCATTGTTCCTTTAGAAGGAATGGGGAAGGTTAGTTAGTAAATGATGAAGCTAGTAAATGAGGTGGAGAAATCTATGAGTGATTATATTTTTTTTTGGGAAAATCCCAAGCAAGTTTACATTGTTTATTTTAAGTAAATAGTGATTCAAAGCCTTGTTAGCAATGGAGAATAAGGGATAGGGGGTCAAAAGGAATGTCAACATAATCATCATAATGAGAGTGAATCACAGTTCCTCATTTTGATACATTAAAGTGATGCAAATGTAGCTTGTTAGTTATTACTTTCCCTATTTTGCATGACTTTGTCAAATGATCTTGAAGTTATCTTAAAGTGGACTTGTCCTCCTTGCATTCTTAATACCACATGCTTTTTAATATTCCCTGTGGATGATTTGGCCAGCCACATTCATGAGGTATGACCCCAAATGTGTCAACTTCTTCTGGGCCTTGGAGATCTTCTTCTTTCAGTTTTTTTTTTTTTTGTGGACCCAATTTCTTCTTAGGATCCAAGCTCAGACATAGTCGGAGTCCTCATGATCCATCTCGTAAAAGTAACCATTTAATTTTTTCACTTACATCTAGTTGGTAGGGTAATCCCTTAATTTGCCTCTCCTTATAATTTTATTCTATTTTCTTTTCTTCCTCTTCTTTTGGTTGGATGTTAATAGATTAGTACTAGAGGCTATTGTTAGTGTGTACATAAGTTTTCTATAGGCCCACATTATGTGCTGGAAGGGTTTCATCTATCGTGAAAAACTAGACTTGTTGTTCATGATTTGAATATCTTGAGATATTCGTGTTGAAAGATGCCAACATTTTGAGGCACAAATATGCTAGAATGGTTCACTTATATGCAAAAGAATATGTGATCAATGTGAGAAGTGCCACACTTAATAACTTAAACTCACATGAAAAACCAGACTCGTTTTTTATGGAATGAATTTCTTTAAATATTCACGTCAGAAAGATGTTAGTATTTGAGGTACAAAGATGTTCAAATGATTTACTAAGGCAAAAGAACATGTAAACAATGTGTAAAGTGTCACTCTTAGACCCTTTTTTGATGTGAAAATCTAGACTGGTTTTTCACGGTGTGAAAATCTAGTCTCGACATAATCATGCCTAAAAACTTATCTTGTTTTGGTATCACAAATGACTCAGATGGTGAGTGGAGGTTAGTAGATCATGCAATTTTAAGGATTTTTGTGACGTGAATAACCAGGGTGGTTATTCATGTGTGACTTTTGAAGTCATGGGTGACTTTTAAATAAAAATTAGCATTTTCGTATTTGATTGGTGTAATGAGGTTAGAGAATATGATATACATGAGATTCACACAATTCCTAAGATTAAACTTGGTGTGAAAAATCAGACTAGTTTATCTTGAGATATTCATGCCTAAATTTTGATCACAAAAGTGGATAAGGAGTACACAACTATGCTCAAGAATATGTAGATGTGTAAGTACATGAGTTTTCCCTTTGATTTAAGAAGTTAATCTTGGTGTGGAAAATTAGTCTCATTTTTATCGCATAAAAAACCAGATTCGTTTTTTCACAATGACTAAGATATTGAAGTCTGCAGTTTTTGTGAGCAAGTTAGTAAAAGGGAAAAGAAGAACATCTTAGTAACAGACTACAGTTCTTGAAGGCTATCACTCTAGAGTATCTAGGGTTTTGTACGTGATGAACATTTGGGGATAGTATAACAAGAAAGAGAGAATGATGCAGAGACTAACTAAGATAAAGAAAATCACATCCATACAAAATGGAATTGTAAAATCACAAATAGTTGAAAGGAAAACATGTAGACAAGGAAAACCCCTACTTGAAGTTGTGGATACATTTGACTCTTATGATGTAGGCACAAGAGGAAAAGAAGATAATGTTGGCAATTGTGATGGATGGCAAGAAGTTGACACAAAGCAAGTAAAATGATAAAAACGAAAAAGTAATAGATGAGGGAAAAGAAGGGATGAGAATAACAGAAATATATATACTAATTGAGGGTTTAGGATGGTCGACTCATTTAAGGAGGCTGTGACACATGTCAGTACTTGATGAGTCAAGATAATCATACGTGAATTATATATTCATGTATGATTCATATGTGAATATATTCACGTCAATAAAATGTTGTTATTATTTTAGTAATTTTGACTAGATGTTGGCTTTTATCACACCATTGTGGTTGAGAATAATGCACGAGAGAGGGTGAGCTTGAGCTCCTTACAAGCATGCACACACACACACACACACACACACGCACACACACACACACACACAATAGTAGACAAGCATACAAGAAGAGAGATGGATGTCTGAATTTTCTTCTATTCTTTGCACCATTATATAAAGATAAGATTACATACTACTATAAGGGAAAGTACTCTCCTACCATAACATATAAAGGTCAATCCATAGTGTGAACCTGACTATATAAAGTTAAGATTACATACTATAAGGGAAAGTGCTCTCTTACTATAAAATATATAAGGTTGGTCCATAGTGTGAACTCGACTACATGAGCTCGTGCTATAATTATGCCATAACTCTAGTAAACCAAAACGGTCGTCGCACACCCTATAAACCATTGGCAATATATCACCCAAAATCTCACCAACTATGTCAATGGCATAAGTGCAAAGTTGTCGTCCTCTTGGCATGTCACCAATATCCGTACTAGTTGAGCTTCATATCTTAAAACTCTTCCTCGAGCTCAACTCCATACCTTGTACTCTAAGAAAGTTCTTGAATGTGCAGAGCATCTCTATATCCCAATGCTTTTGTGAAGATGTCCTCTATGTTGACATACATCAAATCCTCATCATTTTCTAGAACCTGGGCCTCTCACAAAATGATAATGCACCTCATTGTACTTTGTCCTAGCATGGTACATTGGGTTAACTATATGATCCTCATGTTATCACAATAAATGATAACATCCCTATCCATGTGCTCTTCAACAAGCTACTTCAAATGCTACCACCATAGCATCACCCCTATGCTCAGTCTCTATGCTTGACAAAGAGCTCAACAAAGAAACTGTTGGTTGCTTCTTGGTTGTTGCTTCAACTAGAGCTAACAACAGTACTCCCAAAAGAAAACATAATGTTGCTAGTACATCTCCTATCTTCTACTAGCCAAATTTACATATGTATATACATGTACCTATATCTATGTCTATAATCCAACCTCATAGAAAAGTCCATAGTGTATTGTGGACTTTATGTACTTGATTATCCTCTTAGTTGCATCCAAGTGTGGCTTCCTTGGGGCCTACATCTGTATCTATAATACAAGTGGATCTCCTATCTTCTACCAGCCTAATTTGCATTTATATCCATCTACTTGTATCTATATTTATAATCCAACCTCATAGAAAAGTCCATAGTGTACTATAGACTTTATGTACTACGTATCCTCCTAGCCACATCCAAGTGTGGGCTCCCTCGTGGTCTGCATCATAAATTGGCATACCCACGCAACAACATAGCTCAAATCTGGCCTGGTGATAGGTCATGTATATCAAACTCCATACAATATACATGTAGAGTCCTTTAAAAGATCACCACTATCTACAACCAACTTTGTGTTCTTCTCCAATGGCATTGAGATTGGCTTTCAACTTGTCATCCAATGTAGCCATATCTTTATCCATGGCATCTTCCCAACGTTTATATCCAAGTGCCTCCTTAACAAATGTGGGCTCTCTCTCTTGTACTGCTTTGACATATAAGCATAATGATGGGTTGTATACTCATCATATCTTAACCTGTCCACACTAGTGAGTGTGTGTGAGTAAAGTGAGGTGGGGACGAGTACAGGTAGTGCAATATCGCGGTGTGACAATGCTCTCACGAGGTGCAGTGGAATTGCTTCTCAAGGAGTTGTAGAGCTTGGAGACCTCAAGGGTTACAAGCTCCGCCATTGGAAGGATCCTCACGATAGTTGCAGTTCACCAGGTAATCTCTTTTTGGATATGTTTTGGGTGAGCCATAACATTTTTGGCGCTGCTCTGTCGAGGAATCATCCCTTGGCTTTTTCCATTATTTTTCTCTGATCTACGCATTACCCACTGCCCATTGTCTTGATTAGTGGTTTACCATGAAAAAGATGTGGTTCTGATAGAGAATTGTGTGTGATTTGGAGTAGAACAGCTCTCTTTTTTATTTTATAAGAATGCTTTTTTGCTTAATTTTTAGGTTAAATCGTTGTTTTTATTGTTGATAGTTTGGTTTTTAATGTTCCTAGGGCTTACACATAGAGTGTTTTTATTGTTGATAGTTTGGTTTTTAATGTTCCTAGGGCTTACACATAGAGTGTTTTAGGCTTTGTTTGCTTCCATTGCATCAAAAAATGCAATAGGATGCAATTTTTAGTGATTTTTAGTTCCTAGGGCTTACACATAGAGTGTTTTAGGCTTTGTTTGCTTCCATTGCATCAAAAAATGCAATAGGATGCAATTTTTAGTGATTTTTAGCTCTCTTTAGAGTTAAACATAGAGCTAAAATCATTAATTTTTGTTTGATTTGTGTGTTTCTTGTTTGATTTGTATGTATAAGAGTATTAGCAAGTATTAGGAGTAGCTTAATCATTTAAAAAATTTCATAAAAAACTCTTAAAAACCCTTGAAATTGACTAATTTTTCTTAATTGACTGGTTTTTATCATTAAGGGCGATTGATCCATTTTAAGAGGTAAGATGTGTTTTTTGGGATCAAATTTGATCATGTGAGAGGTCGAAATTAGTGTTTTTGAGTGTTTTGAGAGCATCTAGATGCATCAAAACACTTGATTACATCAACAAGAGGAATTTCTCTCTCTTTTGCTTAATTTTACAGCATAAAGAGAAGAGACTAGAATTAAGAGTTTAATTAATCTCTAATTATGGATTAATCTACACATTAGTTGATGCACATAGCTTAGCAATTTCATGCTCTATCTAATGATGTGCTCAATGGTGTGAATTAATTAGTGATTAGTGATTAAATAGAGCTCTTAGTTGTCCAAAAAGAGAAGATTAGTGGAAGGATTAATCCTTGATTAATTCTTAAGCACCTTTTTTCATAACTCATCAAGGCTAATGAGCATTGAATGAAAAGATGCCAATGAGTTGTCAATTTGTCTATTTTGGGGGTCGTTTTATAAAGGGTGTAAGGGAGTCATTTATGAAAGGGTGTAAGGGGGTGTCATAAAAGTGTTGACTTTTTTTATTCCCACTTGCCTTTTTGGAAAAATGCCCATATTTTTCCAATATTAAATTCAAAAGATATTCCCTCCACACAAGGAAATTCAAATTTTCCACTAGACTCCAAAAAATGACGTTTTACGAGTTAACGTTTCACGGGGTGAAACTATGCTATTTTATGGCGTGAAACAATCCCTGTGCAAAAAAGAAAAAAATCGACATTTCATGACGTGAGACTGTTGTTTTAGGCTATGAAACAGTCTTCGCATATTAAAAAAATCAATGTTTCACGAGTTAACATTTCACGACATGAAACAGTCCACATGCAAAAAAAAAATTGACGTTTCACGAGTTAACGTTTCATGGCATGAAACTTTGCTGTATCACGGTGTGAAACAAACCCCACACACCAAAAAAATGACTTTTCACGGGTTAGTATTTCACGAATTAAGCAGTTCATGAATTAAACATTTCACGCCCAAAAATTTAATTTAATCTTTTGCTGCTGTGAAGTCCATTTCACGTCGTGAAACCCTATTGGTTCAGGTTGTGAAAGAGGGTCCATCGGCCCAAAAACAAAGTTTAAAAAATAGCCTATGTTTGGAGGCTCATATCTCCTAAACCGTGAATCCAATAAACATGTGCTAATGCTCATCAGAAAGCCGACATCGAGCTCTTCGAAATTGGTCTTGGAGCATTCGAGGGAAAAATCTATCTTTTCGGCTTCTGAGTAGCAGTCCCAAAATTTGACCCTAAAATCAAGGCAAAAACAGCCCCGTAAAGCACTAAAACCGCCCAAAAATCCAAAAAAGATTACGTACCATATTCCGACCACTTTTTGAGTGTCTAAACGATGAAATCATGAAAAAATCAAAGACAAAGTTGTAGTACTCCAAAAATACTACAACTCTCTGATTCAGAGTTTTCTCAAATTCCTTTTGGAACACATTAAAAAACGAGCTGCAAAATAGAAAAAATCTTTTTGAATTTTTAATAAAAAATCTTGAGGCAGTGATGGAAAATAGGTTTTGATATCTCCTCTTCCATCTAAGATGCTACTAGTATGCACTTTTTTCGAAAAAGTTCATCCTAAGAGGGCACTCACATGCACTTTTGAGACCTTGGTTTCCATCTCGAGCACCAGGGGCACGCACTTTTTTCAAAAAATAATCTCTAAGAGGTTCTTCTTACGTGCGTGTAGCACCTATGCTAATTAGGGCAAATGGACACTCGTTTGATCCAGCGAAGGGTGCGCCAAGCCAACGAAGGGTGCGCCAAGCCTCGTGAGGCTATAACGGGTTGTAAGAAAACCTAATAAGCAAAAAAAAACACATGTGCTTGCTCATTAATGAGTAATTGACAACGTTAAGATATGGCAATAGAGGGATTACTAGGGCTCACACCCAGACTGAACCCAATGGATGATATCTTTGAGCCATTGAGATCTATGTCCCAAATTCATCTCCCAATTCCATTTGCTATGCTGACCAACAAGTGTGTCATCGGGTTTTACACCCCCTATTACATCAATCTCTCCAGGATTTGGTCCCTTGCCTAGCACTACCACAAAGTCCTAAACCTTTAGGAGGACTAGGTACCATCCCTTTGCAACCCCTAGATGCCCACACCTTGGATATATTCACTAATCTAGGAAGGGGGGTTGCCCAAGGTCTGAGTGAGTCCCTAACCACATTAGCACCCACACACGTCCTCAGTGACTCATATAAAATCACGGCCGTGTAGATTTTCAAAATCATGAACAAATATGATGGAATGGCTAATCCTATTTAATTCATACAAATGTCTAAACAAAGATGCGAAGCCTTTGGAAATCCAAAATGCCCCACCAAGGTACATATGTTAAACCTATGCTTTGTAAGAAAGGCCAGTCTCGATGGTTCATCACATTGATGCCAGTAATTAAAACAAACTTCAGGACCTTGAAAACAACCTTTATCTACAACTTTTCAAGACAAGGTGATTGGTGGAGTGTAGCAAAAGAACTCTATTCAATCGAGCGTAAACAAAATGAAACCATTAGAGATTTTATCCTTCGGATAAAAATCTTAGACTCATGATGTGAACCATGGGAGAAACTAAACAATTTCAATTGAAAAGATGTTTCATGATGGGCATAAAGAATAACAACTTTATTATTGTATCCAATCCGAAAACATTCGATCAATGTTGTACAATCAATGTTGTAAAGAAGCAATACATTTAGATGACGACATAATGGAGGATGATCACGATACAAGATGTTCCTCATCTAAACCAAGTGAAGTAATGGCTAAAGAAAAATTAATCTTGGAACTGTCATTCCTTGAATTCTATACAGCCTTGCTTAAAAACTTTAAACCAGAATCTCCAAAAGAGGAGGATCCCCTTCAAAACCAAACATCCTTAATGCCTCTCAAAGTGATGGGCGAAATGCCTTGTGTTCATTGCAATTACTACGTTCATCCCAACCCCCATTGTGCGTACAATGCGCCTATTTTTTTGTACTACATATATTGCAAAACCTTTGGTCATGACACATCGTAATGTCCCAATTCACCTACAATTAACTCAAAACCTCCATCTCTCGTGCCCTAAGCAAAAATAATCCAAAGGGAAGAAACTCCTTAGGAAGTAGTTAAACAAACACTTTAGTGTTTCTATTGTCATAGACTGCACAAAGTGGCACAATGCATAGTTTGGAATACTTCCATGCCCATAATCATGAACACTTTGTAGCCCATATGCGAATGATGTGGCATAATTCACATATTCCAAGATTGCCCAAGGCGAGTTTCTTTAGTACAACTTGTCTCGCAGAATACAACTCTTAACATCTTAAGTGTTCAAAATGGGCAATTTCCCACGATACCCTTGAATGTGCTTACATGCTTACAAGCTAAGGCATGCAAAGAAATAAAAAAGAATGAAAAAGAAAACACTTAGAAATGGGTAGAAGAGCGTGTTTTAAAGCAGAAACCAAAAGGTGAAATAAAACATTCTAAACCCAAGAAAAACAAGGGCCAAAAAACTATCAAAACCCAGGTTAAAATAAAGGACAAGGGAAAGGAGCCTGTAAAGGACATAACCCCAAAAGAGCTAAAAGCTACACATAATGCAGAAGCATCCATCTCAAAGGCTACCACTCACACCACAAAACCCACGGGTAAGACAGAGAACGAAAAAAGAAAAAAAGAAAGTTCGTTCTCATCACATGGGCAAACATAATGAAAACCTAACTATCTAAGTAAAGTCAGAAGATGAAATAAGTTCTAGTAAGTCACTCAATGAAAATGAAATAAGTTATGATTCGTTACTTAGTGCACCTCACAGACCAATCAAGAAACTAGAACCCACCCGACCCACGATCTCTGATTGAGGAGCTTTCTTCGTGAGAGTAAAGCTATAGGGCCACTATATTGTCCTAATGGACTTTATTTTTAGGGCCGAAAATGCGTTTCGGGCGCGTCTGGACCTCCGTTTTTCAGAAAGCAAGCGATTTCGAGCATTGCGGGTAAGTCATCGATTCTCTGCAGAACTCTGTTTTAAGAACTGCAAGAAGACAGATTAGCTGTGCAGACATTGTGGGTGCTGCAAAGAGGTCAACAGTTGCCATTAAATATCCAATATCCATCTTTCTATGCATCTTTCTATGCATAGAAATTGAATCTAATGAAAATAACACTTTTATAATAAAAAAATATCCAATATGCATCTTTCTATGCATAGAATAGGAATAACACTTTTAAAATAAAAAGAATTTCTTTTAGAATGCACAAACGGTGGGGATTATTCTTTTTGAATAACATAAAGATAAAACTTATTTTCACAAAATTTAAGAAAATTTTGCCATAACCTCCTTTGTATGGCTGACCATTTCTCAATTTTCACATTCTAAATTTACTTTAAAATTTATCCCAAGATGAAATAAAGCACTCTAATCTAATCAATTTTCACTTCTAAAGAGTAATCAATAGAAAAAGTTTAACTTAATTTATTTGTTTCTCATTTTAGGATAAAGAAAGGCTAAATTTTTAATGAAGAGAAGGGGAAAGCCTTTTTATCAAGGCTTAGCATCCATATTCACATTAAAAAAAAGCAAAGAATTCAAAAAACCATAGATAAGAATTAAAAAAAAGTAGAATTATTTACTTATATGGAGTTTTGCGAGCTTTCCTTTGGCTTGAAGAATTGAGGGTTTTACTCTTGTTTGTATCAAGAGTGGCCACCAATTCTTTGTAGAGGAATTAGTCAAAAACAAGTGAATTCTCAAGTGAATTCAATGTTTTTGGCTCTGGGAAGGAGTAGAGTAATAGTGCATAAACACTATTAAGCTTTTACAAAGGGGAAGGTTTCTATTTATAGGAAAAAGTGAGCCTTTAACCAAGCAAACTGATTCTAGAATTTTCCAGATCAGTTTGGTCAATTTTTTACCATTTTTGGGTCAGCTTAGCTTACTTTTTGGAACTAGACTTGAATTAGGAGAGAGGAGAGACGAAATATCTCATTATTTGAGAGTTTAAAACTCCTCCACACATGTGAAATAGGCGCCTCCTTCATGAGGGGGAATCTCCACTCTGAGGTGTCAAAAATTTATTTTTTTAGTATTTCCTTTGGTCCTTAGTCCACTCTTCATCTTATGTGAGTATTTACTCATTTTTGGGGATTTTTTCTTTATTTCTTGGATTAATCTGATTGGCCCCTGAGAACCTTAATCTAAATTTTTCAAAAAATCTGGACCCTTAGGCTAAGGTCTTTTTAGCAGATTATAATTTATTTCTAATGCACCTTAGGAAATTCTTTTTAAACTTCTATTTTGGGGGAATTTATTTTAATAAGAAAGGATATTTTCCCATCCAAAGATATCTAAAAACTGAGTTATCTCTCTCTAGAACATTTTCTCTCTGTAGGCCAAAACAGGTAGAAACAAGATCTTTTATTATTCTGAAAAGGGGATCGATTACAGGGGAAGATACTGGACATCTTGAGGGGCTAGGGAGGAATCTTACATTCTCCCCCACTTGAAAAACGTGAGATGTCCTCATCTCGCAAACTGGGGGTAATCCCGCATCAGTTCAGCTTCTTTCTCCTAGGTGGCGTCTTCAAAAGGATAGAACTTCCATTTAACTAAGAATTCTCTCAGAATTCTGTTCCTGAGATCAAGGATTTCTTCAGTCCTTGGGTTGAAGAAGTTAAGAGTTCATCATTAAGCACATGATTCGGGCTTGGTACATACTTCTTAAGTAGGCTGACATGAAATACATTATGTACTTTGAGATGAGGAGGCAGAAGAAGTTCATAGGCTAAGTCACCTACTTTCTTTGTAATTAGATATGGCCCACAATATCTGGGGGATAACTTCTTATACTTCCCAATAGATAGAGAACTTCTTTTGGGGCGTACACGAATGAAGACCATATCTGCTTCTTCAACTTTCTGTCTGACCTCTTCTTATCTGCATACTACTTCTGTCTATCCTGGGTAGCTCTTAAATCTTTGCAGGACATACACATCCACATCCATACATACACATCCACATCCACATCCATTCTTCCACATACACATCCTATCACAAGCTATTCCCATTTAATAGCTTTTTCTAGGTTCATCCCGATAATGGGACTTTTTCTAAATTTTTGCCAATTGCTTGGCCTAACTAAAGGTTCTTTTTCTCTACGATTAGTTCCATATTCATTCTCAATTTCTCAAATGAAGTATATTCAATATTCCTCTTTTGGAATAGAAGAATTCATGGGATTTACAGAAATCAATTCTACCCATATTTCCACTTTTGATACTTACGTAATCAAAAAAATTGAATTATACTAAAATTCCCTCTTCTTCCCATTTAATTTCTTGAATCTCAAATACCATGGGAATTCCTCTTTTTGCATTTAATTAATTGCATTCCAATGTCATGGGAATTCCTCTTTTTTTCGTCAATTATTTCTCATAAAATAAATTCATCTAAAATAAAATATCCATTATTTCAATATGCTAGGAATTTCTCTTTTCCCATCTAAATGATGGAATTCCAAATGTCATAGGAATTCCTCTTTTAACATTTCAATATTTCTCATAGATAAAATAGATTTATCTAAAATTCATCTTTGAATTTAAATGAATTATCCAATAATTCCAATATGCTAGGAATTTCTCTTTTTCCATCTAAATGATAGAATTCCAAATGTCATAGGAATTCCTCTTTTAACATTTAAATATTTCTCATAGATAAAATTTTTTTATCTAAAATTCATCTTTGGATTTAATTAAAATACTCATTAATTCCAATATTCTAGGAATTTCTCTTTTCTCATCTAAATGATGGAATTCCAAATGTCATAGGAATTCCTCTTTTGCTAATTACTATTTATGCATAGACATAAAAATTAAATTTTCCATGATTATAATGAGAATCATTCAATTAATCTAGGATGATTAATCCTAGAATATGGTAGGAAGTCCTCTTTTCATAATATAAATGAAAATGATTCATGTGTTTATTTTTTAAAATTTTTGCCATAGCTCCGCTGCTATTACTGATAATTCTCAATAAATTTGAAAGAATAAAGTTTAGTATTATTCATGTGACTAGAATAACCACTAATTGGATCATTATCCAATTATGGATTGATTCTTAATTTTACCATAAATTAAATAGCATAAAAGTATTAAAAGCCATTATTTTGGCCTCCAATTAGATAAGCATAGAAATTACTTTTAGATTAGAGAAATGCTTCATGAGAAGCTTCATTTGAATTGAGAATAGGTCATAGGAATGACCATTCTTTGGGGGAGATAGAGAAATGCTTAAAAACCATTATAAATTAAGCATAAATAGAAATTTATGTATTTCTTCATTACAATACATTAAAGAACTTCAATAGTATTCAAAAGCCATTCAAATTAATGCTTCTCAAGCTTGAGAGGGGTTGAGAAGATAAACATTTGGAGATTTAAGAAAAATAAGATAATAATCCACACTTTACCTCCTTAATTACTTGATTCTTTGATCACAGTAGAGGCCCCCAACCAATCAATTGGTTTAGTATGTTATTGGAGTCACCAAGAAGCTGCAATCTCTTCAATTTGTAGAGGATTTGTAGAGGATTTTTTTGAAGATTGAAGAGAGAGAGAAGCTGCAATCTTTTCAATTTGTAGAGGATTTTTAGAGGATAATAAAAAATATCATTATTTCAGTATAATACTAGCATGGTATAGTTCTCATATTTTTTTATAAAGGACTAAGGATCTATTTATAGGTGAGGGAGACCTCTAACCAAGTCCAACTAGTTTCTATAATTTTCTAGGTTCAGTTTGGCTGTTTAGCTCCCTTTTGATTTGGTTTGATCTAGGAGAGAGGAGAGATAAAAATATCACAATATTTTTGAGTTTAAAACTCCACCACACAAGTGAAATAGGCGCCTCCTTGAAGATCTCCCTTCTCCTTACCAAGGTGTCAAAATTGAATCATTATACCCAAAATATCTCATTTTTTTAAAGTAATACTCATAGTTTTTTACTAATAAACCTTGTCCTTAGTCAACTCTTCATCTTATGTGAGCATTTACTCATTTTTAGGGGGTTTTTCTTTTATAACATGGATTTATCTCCTCCCCACACTTGGATTGATCCTATTGGCCCATAGGAACCTTAATTGGACCATAATCTATTTTTTTTTGAAAATCTAAACCCTTAGGCTGCTAATGTCCTTTATACTTCTTTTCAATTAATTCTAAATGCACATTGGAAAGTTCTTTTTGAATTTCTGTTTCAGGGAAAACCATTTTAAACACTAAGAGGATTTTTATATCCAAAAATATCTCAATTTTGGATTATCTCTCTCTATACATTTTCTCTCTCTAGGCCAAAACAGGGTAAAACAAAATCTTTCTTTTATTTCAAAGAGGGGAATAATTACAAGATCAGAAGGAGAGGTTCTTACACCTGTACACCTCAAAAGCTGGAGGGAGGAATCTTACATGTTGAGATCCTTCTGAGTGAAGATCCACTTTAAGCTCTGATGATCTATCATCAAAGTGAATCTTTGACCCAGTAGGTAATGTCTCCACAATTTCAAGGTGGCATAGACTACTGAAAGTAGCTCCAGGTCATGGATAGCATAATTTCTCTCATGCGTTCTAAGTTTTCGGGATTCACAGGCCACTGCATCACCTTACAGCAGCATGAGTGCACCTCCCAGGGTAAAACCACTGGCATGTTACTACCTCAAAGGGTAGAGAGAAATCTGGCAATTTCAGAATGGGATTGGTTACCAAGGCAGTCTTCAACTTATCAAAAGCGCTCTGACACCTGGCAGACCATTGAAACAGGATATTCTTCTTGAGAAGATTAGTCAGGGGGGAGCTATGAGAGCATACTTAGGTATAAAAATTCTATACCAACCAGTTAGTCCCAAGAATCCTTTGACTTCTTTCACTGTCTTTGGTTCAGGCCAATCTATGACTGCTTGGACTTTTGCGGAATCTGGAGAAATCCCATCTTTGGATACCAGAAAGCCCAAGTATTCAACATGGTCGATAGAGAAAGGTGCATTTGCTCTTTTTAACAAAGAGTTGGTGCTTCCTTAGAATCTCAAGAACTTTTCGGGCGTGAGCTTCATGGTGGTCAGCTGCATTCTTTGAGTAAATCGGAATATCATCAAAGAAAACAAGAACAAAATCATCCAAGTATTCTCTGAGAATGTCCTGCATTAGGCGGTTGAATGAAGCTGGGGCATTTGTCAATCCAAACGGCATGACTGTAAATTCATAGTGCCCATAACAAGTATTGATGGCTGTCTTCGGGATATCTTGCTCATTAATCCTGATCTCGTAATACCCTGATTTGAGATCTATCTTTGTGAAGATCTGGGCTCCACTTAGCCTGTCCAGAAGCTCTTCAATTCTGGGGATAGGATACTTATTCTTAACTGTCAGCTAAGTATTGAGACCTCTGTAGTCCACACAGAGTCTTAGCGTTCCATCTTTCTTTTTCTGAAAGAGAACTTGCGCTCCCCAAGGTGAAACACTGGGTCTTACAAACCCTTGTTCTAACAGCTGCCTAAGCTATTCCTTGAGTCCAATGGCTTCAGGGACTGGCATCCTATACGTGCGCTGGGCTACTGGGTTGAGCTCCGGGGGTCAATTCTATCACATGATCTACTTCTCGAATTGGAGGCATCTCTGTTACTCTGCTGGGAATAAATCATCATATTCACTTAACCATTCTAGTTCTTTAGCTTTTAACTTTGTGTCTACTAGATTCATTTTGAAAACGTAAATTCTAGTTCTTTAGCTTTTAACTTTGTGTCTACTAGATTCATTTTGAAAACGTAAACGAGCTCCTCCCTTCTAAGTCCTTTCAGTAACTTAGAAGCTTTTACTAATTGAAAACTTGGGGATCCTGAAATTCCAGTTCCTTGAACTTTGTTTCCGTGAAGGTCACGGAAGGAAATGGTTCCATTGTGACAGTGAATGTCAGCTTGAATTTTGTGGAGCCAATCCATTCCAAGGATCCCGTCAAAAACTCCCAAAGGTAGGACTTTGAACTGACAGTCAGTTATATTCCCATCTAGATTGAATTGAATACGATCTGTCTCATGGTGAGTGAAAAGGATCTTCCCATTGGCCCCCAATTCAACTTGCATGGGTTTCCCTGATTTTTGATCTAAGACTAGCTTATGCAAGCATCCAGGGGAAATAAATGAACGAGTACTACTTGAATCAATTAAAAGTTTGAATGACTTACCCTTATACTCAGCTGGAGTATGGATGACTGAGAATTGACAGTTTGGCCCTTGGTTTTCAATTGCGGCATAAATCTTGCCTCTTTCCTCTTCCACTACTTCTGCTATTGTAACCGCTCTGGCTGCTGCTCTGCAGACTGGGGTGGAAAGATGAATATTATATATTTTTTAATTATAAAAGCGTTATTTTCATTAGATTCAATTTCTATGCATAGAAAGAGGCATATTAGATATTTTTTTATTATAAAAGCGTTATTTTCATTAGATTCAATTTCTATGCATAGAAAGAGGCATATTGGATAATTTTTTTATTATAAAAGTGTTATTTTCATTAGATTCAATTTCTATGCATAGAAAGAGTAATATTGGATATTTTTTATTATAAAAGTGTTATTTTCATTAGATTCAATTTCTATGCATAGAAAGATGCATATTGGATATTTTTTTATTATAAAAGTGTTATTTTTATTAGATTCAATTTCTATGCATAAAAAGATGCAAATTGGATATTTTTTTATTATAAAAGTGTTATTTTCATTATATTCAATTTCTATGCATAGAAAGATGCATATTGGATATTTTTTATTATAAAAGTGTTATTTTCATTAGATTTAAATTCTATGCATGGAAAGATGCATAATAGAAATTTTTTTATTATGAAAGTGTTATTTTCATTGAATTCAATTTTTATGCATGGAAGGATGCATAACAGAAATTCTTTTTATTTTAAAAGTGTTATTCTTATTAAATGGATTTTTTGCATAAATAGATGCATAAAGAATTTTTATATCAAAATTAGAGTTCTCTTAATTCTATGTTTAAATTCCTTGAATATTGATAAATGAATAGGTAAATACTTTGAGAGAGAAATTTCTATCGTTTCATATTCACTCGGATTATGATGAGAAAAATCTATCGAAATCGAAAATACAGATAAATGATTAATTATTCCTCATTGGAATTCGTTATTAGTTTAGAAATCAGTTAAGTGAATATTAAATGAATGAAACTCAGTAAAATAGTAATTGAAATATCACCCCTTTCGAGAAAGATAGTTCAGGAAGAACCTTACCAGACTCGAACCCAGAATTAGACTATGACCAAGACCAAACCCTTTCATTAGTTTCAAGGACAGACGATGTGACCAGTTCAGGAAAATTCACTCAAATCTCCCACTAAATTTGAAACTAAGTTGAAACCCTTTGAATTGATTTGAGGATCAAGGTTACAGAATTCGAGGAATTCTATTTTGGAATTCAGACCTAGGATCAAGAAGTTTTGGGGACGTTGATTTAAGATATATTCATTGTATTCAAAAGAAAATCAAAACTGAAAACTTGCATAGAAACCCTATTTTCTTAAAGGACTGTCTTACGCCAGAATGCTGGAGGGAGCATTTGGTATATGTGTTTTTCTAAGGGAAGTTCGGTTGCAACAGCTGGCGAGGAGTGTTCAAAGGATAGCTCACACGGCAAAGCCTGCCCAGGACTTGACGAGCCTCGGTACGGTTAAAATGGTGCGCTTCCAGTACGATGGACGAGGGTCGACAAAGCGGTCCCTGAGTGAAGTGCTAGGACACCTAAGGAGATCCTAGAGGGTTCTGACCAGGCGATGCACGGGCTCGCGGTGCCGAGGACACCCATGCATATGTCGAGGAAGATATTGTATGATGGACCAATGTTTATTGTAATCTTTTATTAATGGACCTCGTTGTTGCTGACCAGCTGGTCTCAACGAAGAGTCCAGAGTGATACTATTTTTGTTGAGAAACAAGGATTGGATGGAAATTTTGAGTTATGACATCTGTAACCAATAATTGTTTGTCAATGGATTGTTTTATAAGTTAAAGTTTAAAGAGGAGTGTGTGCGTATCTGTATTCTAAAGCAAAAGGTAAGAAAGGCATTCAATTATGGGTGGGTGAGTACTTGTCTGGTTCTACCAATTCCAGTGGTTGGGAGGTGGCTAACCCATGGGCCAAATGGGGCTAGTCTGGAATAAGTAGAGTTTTAATAATAAAATTGATTAATAGGAATACGCTTAGAACTCGAGTAGTTAAATAAAAGGTTGAAGACTTCTCAAATGAATAGATCAACGGCTGTGCCTAATTCAATTAGGAAAAAAGCGTTGATTTCTTCAAGTTAAGTCTATAATAGTTTTCCTTCTATCTGGTTTAATCAGATGAAGGGTAGCTTAGCCTCTTGACCCCGTTAGAAAATTCGTTATTAAGAAATTCAAAAAGGTGGAATCGTCCCCGTTTTTCGGGCAAGGGAAATTTTCCCGGTTTCGGTTTCGGAATGACCACCAGATTAGTCTCATGCCCGGACATTCGAGGGCGAGGCCCTGGGGGGAAACCTTGCCCCGCGCAAGAGGAAGTTACTTCCGCTACTACCAACCGGGCAGAGGGGGCAGTGGGATCTCACATAAAGTCTATAGTAGAATCAAGCGATGGAAAAAATCGAATTGCTCGATCGAAGAAGTGGAATCATCGATTGAGAAAAATGGAATCGCTGATTGAAAGATTGAATCAAATGGATCCAAAAAGATTGAATCGGACAATTTAAGAAGTCGGATCACTAATTGAATTGGTCTTGAATCGCATGATTAAATCATGCAAGACCTTATGATCTATGTAATTGAATCAGTTGAATCAGCTAATTGTAGAAGTTAGATTGTCGATGATTGAATTATTGTTGCAAGTTGAATTAATGTTACAAGAATTAGGCAATTGTAAACCTAGTCCGTGGTTGCAAAATTTGGATCAAGTCATTGAACTGAATTGTTCTCAATGATTATAGAACTTATCTACCACATAGTAAGCTTACAATAGGCATTGGAGTCAGTGAGACGACCTATCCTCCATGTGTTCACTGTGCCAAAGAAGCGATGAATTATCAATGTGATTGATGAAGCTACAGATAAAACCTTGATGGAATGCAATAGATGTTGGACAATCAATAGAGATACCAAGTAAAGATGCAAGATGCCACCTACAAGGTATTGGTGCTATTTGAAGTCATTGATGCTAGAGATGACTGTATTGTTATGGAGATGAATCATTAGAGGGAGCTGCCACCACTATGAAAGAAGCTATGAAAGCTTTAAAGTAGTGAAACCTGTGAAAGGTATTATTGTAGAGCACCAAACCTGTGGAGGCTTTAAAGCCACGAGAAGCTGCAATGGAATCTTGTAAAATAGGAAAGACCAACCTTGTTCTTATACCACTATTTAGCTCATAATGGTGTTGAGCTCACACACATACAATGCTCAACGATGACAAGAACCTAAGGGTGTAGAGTGTGAGAGAGAATGGCTAGCTCAAATAGGAGAGAGATAAAGGTCTCTATAAGTACAAAACGAAAAAGTACAAATGAGTAGCAACCCTAAATAATGGATGAGGTTGCTTGTATACTAGCTAACCCTAAGGTGTTCGTTCACACTTGGATGGCAATGGGAAAAAATTAATGAGAGAAAAGTGCCCATGGCATCAATACATGGACTCATGTAGTACTACCATAAATATCGCACCTAGCAACGATCTAAGTATATGCAGGTGTTGTGGCTCACCCAAACCCCCTTCAAACACATCTTCTAACAGGAGATTACCTGGTGAGCCGCAACTATCATGAGAATCTTTCCAATGGCCAAGCTCATAACCCTTGAGGTCTCCAAGCTCTACAACTCCTTTAGAAGCAATTTTACCATGCCTCCCACAAGCTCGTCACACCACTGTGTTGCACTATACGTATACTCATCCCTCCTCTCACCTCACTTCACTCACACACACTCACTATCATGAATTAGAGAGAGAGATTAGTAAGGGAGTTAGCAAGAGCAAGACCCTATTGCACAATGGAAGAGTCCCTTGTATTATGAGAGATATTCACTTATATACATGGCCATAAGTATTTACACTCACTTAAACTGTGGTCGGCCAAGAACTTTAGGCTCATAAGAGGCCTAATGCTATTACAATGACTACTCTAATAATATATCCATGAAGTATATCACTTGGGAATTCATCCTAACTTACCACCACACATTCTTGAAGTGGAAATCACCATAAGTATTCCATAGGACCATTACAGGTGCTTGTTCAAGTTGTAGATTTGGACACCATTGCTTCATATCTTAAATGTATGACCTTTTGGTGTATCTACCTTGACTCCTTGATATAAGATAATGGTAGTAGCTCTTGTTAACCCTAGGAATGGATTAACATTCCCCCCTTCCTGATGTCGATCGCATCCTCATGATCGCGTTGAAGACCTTTGTGTGGGGATAATTAGCAAGCTTTGTTGATGGCTTTTGATGTTGAGTGATGTTCAATGGTCTTTGTTCCTCCGGAAGGAATAATAAAGGCTAGTTAGTAAATGAAAACGTTAGAGATTAGCGAGAATTCCTAACAGGTGTGGGGGTGGTGGGGTTTTTACGAATGATTTCATTTTTATATTTTTGTGAGCATTTTGCTCACTATGTTTTTGGCAATCATAAGCGAAGTTACATTTGATTTGTGCTAGTTGGGAAACTAAGAGATGTTAATAATGGGGGAGAAGAGAAGGAAGGATCCAGAGGAACGTAGACAAAATCATCAGAACGAGATTGTGATTTTCCGAATTCCTCATCTTATTCATTGAAACTACATTCATCATTTGAAGAAATTGGCTGTCAATGATGTTTTATATGTGGTAGGATTCTTGTTAAATTTTGTTGAGTAGGACCTATTCTTTTATGCTTCTTTCCATGTGCTTTTTATGCTTTTATGTATATTTAAGTACTCTTATGAAGCAGATATACATGAAGGACATGAATTGAGTCAAATAGACTCTTATTGAGCTGAAGTAGCCACCTGTTGGTGAGGTATGAAAGAATTACATCGACTTGCAAGGCTAATATAGATATCTTCACTAAGGATTAGAGACCAATGTGTTGTGAAGACTTAGCTTTGTTTAGATAGGTTTGCAATTTATAGGAAGATTCAAGGCGATGGGTTGTACCATTGACCAGGCTGTCGCCCACCATGGCCCACCCCATCCAGAGATGAGTTGTCGATGATGAGGTTTTTGTGTAAATGTTCTCTAGTACATGAGGTTTTGTTGCAAATGTCCTCTAGTACATGAGTATGGTTATGTACTCATGGAGCAGCTGCTACATTAACTTAGCCAAAATAATAGTAAGCCATAAGCTTAACCAAAAGGTATTGGCTATTGAAGATTGTTGGGAGTTTCTCGTGATATTCTACCCTGTTTAGGAAGGCTATTTGTGTGACTCCCTTGTGTTTTTATTTTGTTTTTGTTTTTTTTTCTCTTTTTCTTTGGTGGTGGTGAAAAGAGTGTTAGTAAAGTGAGAGCAATAACAACACTCGAGAGATGTGGGGAATTAGTAGAGTAAATAGTTTGTGCACCATGAAGTAGCAGACCATAGGGCACAACATGAAAGCTTAAAGCGTGAAGGCTTAAGGCATGAAATCTTAAAGCATGAAATGTTAAGGCATGAAGGGATTAAGCCGTGAAAGGCTTAACTTGTAAAGGGATTAAGCCATGAAAGGCTTAACTCGTGAAGTGTTAATTCATGAAGGGATGTGAAGGGCATAAGCCGTGAAAGGCTTAACCCATGAAGTGTTAACTTGTGAAGTGTTTTTTTTGCATTACATTAAATTTTGTTACCACCTTGCGAACAACAGATTCTTGTGACTACTCTCCTTTTTGAGACAGTATGTTCTTATGTCTACCGCATAGCTTCTGCACTCATGCTTCTCATCCAGAGGGGTGAAAAGAGAATTGTTAGTTTGTCCTTGATGTGCTCATAAGTCTCCATTATAAACGTGGGAATTGATTCTTAAATTTGTGGCTCAATTATTATCGAGGCAATAGGTACAACTTTTGGTTTGTTTTACCACTGTTGGGATTGACTGAGCATGCAAGTTGTTGTGCATGTGTTATATGCATAAGAGGGGGTGAGTGGCTTGTTTGGTTTTGCATGGGCCTCCATTCTTGTCAAACTTTAGGTGAAGCTATTGGGGTTGAAGATGTTGGTGAAGCTTTCTTCACTTTGTTTGATCTTGGCAACCATATGATGGGATTACCATCATAATACCCTTGTTCTTGAAGCACGTGCATAGGCACAGGTACACACACCCATCTTTGATGAACATTATGACTTGCTGACTGATGCTTTTGGTGCTCAGGTTTCTTATTTTGTGGAGGCTTAATGAACTTTTTGATGCACTTGGGAATCCAAGCTTTGGTATTACCTTGGTGTACCCTTGAGCTTGCAATGACCTTTTTGGTACCCACACTTGTTAAGTTATTGGAGTTCTTTGAGGAACTCACGTAGGCTTTTGTGGACGATGTTGTGGAGTACTTTTATTCTTTCTTGGCCATTGAGTTTTGTGTTGAGGAAGAGGCTTTGATTGTTGAGGAACCTAGATTATATTGGCACCTTTGGAGTAGATTTGAGCTACAAGTAGCTACTTTTCCACCCACATTTTGAGGATGAAGTGGAACGTTTTGGGCCCTCCTTCACATTAGTTGGCATTGAGGTTGCGGTTTCAAGACTCATGGGCATTGTTGTCAATGAGGCGTGAGTCTTTTAGTGGTGTTGGTTGATGATGTTGAGGCTTTTGAGCATGCAGCCTTTTCCTATGGTGGGGGTTATGGTTGAAGAGGCGTGGGATCCAAGGCTTTTCCCTTGAGTTCCTTTTTAGAGATAGGTGGTTGCGCTTGGGAGACTTCTTCACGAATAGCCATTGATTGTGAGGTTGTGGCATTTGACTTCGCTGGTGGGGTGAGGATGGAGGTGAAGGGGTAGACGCATTGTTTGAGTTGGCCCCAGTGACGTAGATGGGAGGTTTTCATGTAGAGGGGCTTCCAAAGAAGAGGCTTGTAACTTTTGCATTCAGCATTATAGAAATCCATTAGGGTTGGATCCTCTTCCGTGAAGTATGGTATTCTCAACTTTGTGTCATTGACCATCATGATGATGATGACCTTATTGTTCTAGCAAAGCACAATGGTGCTTGGGCAACAATAGTCCGTTTATGTCCTAAGATCAAATTTGATTCCAACACATAACCACAAAAAATTACAAGCAAGGGGGTTAGTTTCAATATACATTGTATGTTCAAAGTATCCCAAACTTGGCATGTTCAAGTCGTGTGTGAATGGAATTCTATCAAGATGAGCCGTGAGTGTTGGTTGACCTAACAAATCCCATAACTCGAGGGTCATAAGATTGTGCTCTCGTTGTGGATAAAGTTGTGCTTGGATTGTGGTGATTTTATTGAAAAGTTCTAATCCAACCATAATTATTGGGATATTCTGAGTAAGATATATTGGAAGTTCCATCTCCTCCAAGGTCTCTCTCTCTCTCTCTCTCTCTCTCTCTCCTGTAATAGCAATTGCACAATACCTACAAGAGTGTTCAAGGTGACTATTTGCATGGATTCATCAATTGAATACAATGAGTCATTTACCCAAGTGCCTCCTATCATGACATCATACTCAAGGGAATATGAGGTAACATGGAATTGAAATTCCACATTGCCATTGATTGTTTGAGTAGCATATAGCTAAAGCAACCTAGAACTTTAATGTTTTGTCCATTGACACATGATACAAGACTATCATCTTTAGGGATGATTTTAGGTTATCCTAATAGTGTCTATAGTCATAATGTTATGACTAGCTCAAGGGCTAATCAATGCGTGTTTATGCTTAACATCGTTGCCCATAGGGAAATCTAATCATACCATAATAGAATCTTCAAGAGGAACCATGGATGTTTCAATTTTTGTTTTAGTTTTCAGATCTTGTTTTGATCTCATATTCCCATTTACTTTCATCTTCTTGGCTCTCAACCTTTTTTAAGAGTGCCCAATGTGTACAATGGTACACTTGGTCCTTTGACCACTTTAATTGAGGTCTGTTTGGAAACTTATGAATCCTTACAATCTTGTTCTATGTAGCTCTTGATGTCTGGGTATAGCGTATGTTTATTAGCCTTTAAAGGTTCAAGAGCTGAAGCTATGATAGCTTCACCCCATGAGAGAAGAGCACTCCTCCAAATGAGGATTTGAGAGATTTCTTAAGTTTTGTAATGGATTCATCGAATTCCTCACGTGCTTTTTCAAATGCATCATTCATGTAATCTACCTCTAATGACTCTTCTGTAGAGAGTACATCTTCCTCTTGAAAGGAGAAGCGATACTCCTTCGATTTTTGTATTTTGGTCACTTTTTTAGGTTTGACATTAGGAGGTTCAATCACAACTGATGATCCTGTATGGCACTCTACAATGCTAAGCATGCTTTGTTGAGCTTTCTTAGCATATGCTTTTTGCGTTGCTCATATGTCATGTGATCATAATTTTTAGTTTGCGGTGGTCGGGTGGGTTCTAGTTTCTTGATTGGTCTGTGAGGTGCACTAAGTGACGAATCATAACTTATTTCATTTTCACTGAGTGACTTACTAGAACTTATTTCATCTTCTGACTTTACTTAGATAGTTAGGTTTTCATTATGTTTGCCCATGTGATGAGAACGAACTTTCTTTTTTTCTTTTTTTGTTCTCTGTCTTACCCGTGGGTTTTGTGGTGTGAGTGGTAGCCTTTGAGATGGATGTTTCTGCATTATGTGTAGCTTTTAGCTCTTTTGGGGTTATGTCCTTTACAGGCTCCTTTCCCTTGTCCTTTATTTTAACCTGGGTTTTGATAGTTTTTTGGCCCTTGTTTTTCTTGGGTTTAGAAGGTTTTATTTCACCTTTTGGTTTCTGCTTTAAAACATGCTCTTCTACCCATTTCAAAGTGTTTTCTTTTTCATTCTTTTTTATTGCTTTGCATGCCTTAGCTTGTAAGCATGTAAGCACATTCAAGGGTATCGTGGGAAATTGCCCATTTTGAACACTTAAGATGTTAAGAGTTGTATTCTGCGAGACAAGTTGTACTAAAGTAACTCGCCTTGGGAAATCTTGGAATATGTGATTGATGCCACATCATTCGCATATGGGCTACAAAGTGTTCATGATTATGGGCATGGAAGTATTCCAAACTATGTATTGTGCCACTTTGTGCAGTCTATGACAATAGAAACACTAAAGTGTTTGTTTAACTACTTCCTAAGGAGTTTCTTCCCTTTGGATTATTTTTGCTTAGGGCAAGAGAGATGGAGGTTTTGAGTTAATTGTAGGTGAATTGGGACATTGCGATGTGTCATGACCAAAGGTTTTGTAATATATGTAGTACAAAAAAAATAGGCGCATTGTACGCACAATGGGGGTTGGGATGAACGTAGTAATTGCAATGAACACAAGGCATTTCGCCCATCACTTTGAGAGGAATTAAGGATGTTTGGTTTTGAAGGGGATCCTCCTCTTTTGGAGATTCTGGTTTAAAGTTTTTAAGCAAGGCTGTATAGAATTCAAGGAATAACAGTTCCAAGATTAATTTTTCTTTAGCCATTACTTCACTTGGTTTAGATGAGGAACATCTTGTATCGTGATCATCCTCCATTATGTCGTCATCTAAATGTATTGCTTCTTTACAACATTGATTGTACAACATTGATCGAATGTTTTTGGATTGGATACAATAATAAAGTTGTGTAAGCTGTTATTCTTTATGCCCATCACGAAACATCTTTTCAATTGAAATTGTTTAGTTTCTCCCATGGTTCACATCATAAGTCTAAGATTTTTATCCGAAGGATAAAATCTCTAATGGTTTCATTTTGTTTACGCTCGATTGAATAGAGTTCTTTTGCTACACTCCACCAATCACCTTGTCTTGAAAAGTTGCAGATAAAGGTTGTTTTCAAGGTCCTGAAGTTTGTTTTAATTGCTGGCATCAATGTGATGAACCATCGAGACTGGCCTTTCTTACAAAGCATAGGTTCAACATATGTACCTTGGTGGGGCAGTTTGGATTTCCAAAGGCTTCGCATCTTTGTTTAGACATTTGTATGAATTAAATAGGATTAGCCATTCCATCATATTTGTTCATGATTTTGGAAATCTACATGGCCGTGATTTTATATGAGTCACTAAGGACGTGTGTGGGTGATAATGTGGTTAGGGACTCACTTAGACCTTGGGCAACCCCCCTTCCTAGATTAGTGAATATATCCAAGGTGTGGGCATCTAGGGGTTGCAAAGGGATGGTACCTAGTCCTCCTAAAGGTTTAGGACTTTATGGTAGTGCTAGGCAAGGGACCAAATCCTGAAGAGATTGATGTAATAGGGGGTGTAAAACCCGATGACACGCTTGTTGGTCAGCATAGCAAATGGAATTGGGAGATGAATTTGGGACATAGATCTCAATGGCTCAAAGATATCATTCATTGGGTTCAGTCTGGGTGTGAGCCCTAGTAATCCCTTTATTGCCATATCTTGACGTTGTCAATTACTCATTAATGAGCAAGCACATGTGTTTTCTTTTTGCTTATTAGGTTTTCTTACAACCCATTATAGCCTCACGAGGCTTGGCGCACCCTTCGTTGGCTTGGCGCACCCTTCGCTGGATCAAACGAGTGTCCATTTGCCCTAATTAGCCCCTTACACCCTTTCATAAATGACTCCCTTACACCCTTTATAAAACGACCCCCAAAATAGACAAATTGACAACTCATTGGCATCTTTTCATTCAATGCTCATTAGCCTTGATGAGTTATGGAAAAAGGTGCTTAAGAATTAATCAAGGATTAATCCTTCCACTAATCTTCTCTTTTTGGACAACTAAGAGCTCTAACTAATCACTAATCACTAATTAATTCACACCATTGAGCACATCATTGGATAGAGCATGAAATTGCTAAGCTATGTGCATCAACTAATGTGTAGATTAATCCATAATTAGAGATTAATTAAACTCTTAATTCTAGTCTCTTCTCTTTATGCTGTAAAATTAAGCAAAAGAGAGAGAAATTCCTCTTATTGATGTAATCAAGTGTTTTGATGCATCTAGATGCTCTCAAAACACTCAAAAACACTAATTTCGACCTCTCACATGATCAAATTTGATCCCAAAAAACACATTTTACCTCTTAAAATGGATCAATCGCCCTTAATGATAAAAACCAGTCAATTAAGAAAAATTAGTCAATTTCAAGGGTTTTTAAGAGTTTTTTATAAAATTTTTTAAATGATTAAGCTACTCCTAATACTTGCTAATACTCTTATACATACAAATCAAACAAGAAACACACAAATCAAACAAAAATTAATGATTTTAGCTCTATGTTTAACTCTAAAGAGAGCTAAAAATCACTAAAAATTGCATCCTATTGCATTTTTTGATGCAATGGAAGCAAACAAAGCCTAAAACACTCTATGTGTAAGCCCTAGGAACATTAAAAACCAAACTATCAACAATAAAAAACAACGATTTAACCTAAAAATTAAGCAAAAAAGCATTCTTATAAAATAAAAAAGAGAGCTGTTCTACTCCAAATCACACACAATTCTCTATCAGAACCACATCTTTTTCATGGTAAACCACTAATCAAGACAATGGGCAGTGGGTAATGCGTAGATCAAAGGAAAATAATGGAAAAAGCCAAGGGATGATTCCTCGACAGAGCAGCGCCAAAAATGTTATGGCTCACCCAAAACATATCCAAAAAGAGATTACCTGGTGAACTGCAACTATCGTGAGGATCCTTCCAATGGCGGAGCTTGTAACCCTTGAGGTCTCCAAGCTCTACAACTCCTTGAGAAGCAATTCCACTGCACCTCGTGAGAGCATTGTCACACCGCGATGTTGCACTACCTGTACTCGTCCCCACCTCACTTTACTCACACACACTCACTAGTGTGGACAGGTTAAGATATGATGAGTATACAACCCATCATTATGCTTATATGTCAAAGCAATACAAGAGAGAGAGCCCACATTTGTTAAGGAGGCACTTGGATATAAACGTTGGGAAGATGCCATGGATAAAGATATGGCTACATTGGATGACAAGTTGAAAGCCAATCTCAATGCCATTGGAGAAGAACACAAAGTTGGTTGTAGATAGTGGTGATCTTTTAAAGGACTCTACATGTATATTGTATGGAGTTTGATATACATGATCTATCACCAGGCCAGATTTGAGTTATGTTGTTGCGTGGGTATGCCAATTTATGATGCAGGCCACGACGGAGCCCACACTTGGATGTGGCTAGGAGGATACGTAGCACATAAAGTCTATAGTACACTATGGACTTTTCTATGAGGTTGGATTATAAATATAGATACAAGTAGATGGATATAAATGCAAATTAGGCTGGTAGAAGATAGGAGATCCACTTGTATTATAGATACAGATGTAGGCCCCAAGGAAGCCACACTTGGATGCAACTAAGAGGATAATCAAGTACATAAAGTCCACAATACACTATGGACTTTTCTATGAGGTTGGATTATAGACATAGATATAGGTACATGTATATACATATGTAAATTTGGCTAGTAGAAGATAGGAGATGTACTAGCAACATTATGTTTTCTTTTGGGAGTACTGTTGTTAGCTCTAGTTGAAGCAACAACCAAGAAGCAACCAACAGTTTCTTTGTTGAGCTCTTTGTCAAGCATAGAGACTGAGCATAGGGGTGATGCTATGGTGGTAGCATTTGAAGTAGCTTGTTGAAGAGCACATGGATAGGGATGTTATCATTTATTGTGATAACATGAGGATCATATAGTTAACCCAATGTACCATGCTAGGACAAAGTACAATGAGGTGCATTATCATTTTGTGAGAGGCCCAGGTTCTAGAAAATGATGAGGATTTGATGTATGTCAACATAGAGGACATCTTCACAAAAGCATTGGGATATAGAGATGCTCTGCACATTCAAGAACTTTCTTAGAGTACAAGGTATGGAGTTGAGCTTGAGGAAGAGTTTTAAGATATGAAGCTCAACTAGTACGGATATTGGTGACATGCCAAGAGGACGACAACTTTGCACTTATGCCATTGACATAGTTGGTGAGATTTTGGGTGATATATTGCCAATGGTTTATAGGGTGTGCGACGACCGTTTTGGTTTACTAGAGTTATGGCATAATTATAGCACGAGCTCATGTAGTCGAGTTCACACTATGGACCAACCTTATATATTTTATAGTAAGAGAGCACTTTCCCTTATAGTATGTAATCTTAACTTTATATAGTCAGGTTCACACTATGGATTGACCTTTATATGTTATGGTAGGAGAGTACTTTCCCTTATAGTAGTATGTAATCTTATCTTTATATAATGGTGCAAAGAATAGAAGAAAATTCAGACATCCATCTCTCTTCTTGTATGCTTGTCTACTATTGTGTGTGTGTGTGTGTGTGTGCGTGTGTGTGTGTGTGTGTGTGTGCATGCTTGTAAGGAGCTCAAGCTCACCCTCTCTCGTGCATTATTCTCAACCACAATGGTGTGATAAAAGCCAACATCTAGTCAAAATTACTAAAATAATAACAACATTTTATTGACGTGAATATATTCACATATGAATCATACATGAATATATAATTCACGTATGATTATCTTGACTCATCAAGTACTGACATGTGTCACGGCCTCCTTAAATGAGTCGACCATCCTAAACCCTCAATTAGTATATATATTTCTGTTATTCTCATCCCTTCTTTTCCCTCATCTATTACTTTTTCGTTTTTATCACTTTACTTGCTTTGTGTCAACTTCTTGCCATCCATCACAATTGCCAGCATTATCTTCTTTTCCTCTTGTGCCTACATCATAAGGGTCAAATGTATCCACAACTTCAAGTAGGGGTTTTTCTTGTCTACATGTTTTCCTTTCAACTATTTGTGATTGTACAATTCCATTTTTTATGGATGTGATTTTCTTTATCTTAGTTAGTCTCTGCATCATTCTCTCTTTCTTGTTATACTATCCCCAAATGTTCATCACGTACTTAAGAATAAAAGGGGTCAAAACCCTAGATACTCTAGAGTGATAGCCTTCAAGAACTGTGGGATCCAAGGCTTTTCCCTTGAGTTCCTTTTTAGAGATAGGTGGTTGCGCTTGGGAGACTTCTTCACGAATAGCCGTTGATTGTGAGGTTGTGGCATTTGACTTTGCTAGTGGGGTGAGGATGGAGGTGAAGGGGTAGACACATTGTTTGAGTTGGCCCCAGTGACATAGATGGGAGGTTTTCATGTAGAGGGGCTTCCAAAGAAGAGGCTTGTAACTTTTGCATTCAGCATCATAGAAATCCATTAGGGTTGGATCCTCTTCCGTGAAGTATGGTATTCTCAACTTTGTGTCATTGACCATCATGATGATGATGACCTTATTGTTCTAGCAAAGCACAATGGTGCTTGGGCAATAATAGTCCGTTTATGTCCCAAGATCAAATTTGATTCCAACACATACTCAACCACAAAAAATTACAAGCAAGGGGGTTAGTTTCAATATACATTGTATGTTCAAAGTATCCCAAACTTGGCATGTTCAAGTCGTGTGTGAATGGAATTCTATCAAGATGAGCCGTGAGTGTTGGTTGACCTAACAAATCCCATAACTCGAGGGACATAAGATTGTGCTCTCGTTGTGGATAAAGTTGTGCTTGGATTGTGGTGATTTTATTGAAAAGTTCTAATCCAACCATAATTATTGGGATATTCTGAGTAAGATATATTGGAAGTTCCATCTCCTCCAAGGTCTCTCTCTCTCTCTCTCCTGTAATAGCAATTGCACAATACCTAAAAGAGTGTTCAAGGTGACTATTTGCATGGATTCATCAATTGAATACAATGAGTCATTTACCCAAGTGCCTCCTAACTTTTACAAGAAGATGATGATATTTTTGTGCTGGTTCTTTCTCGAAGATTGAAGGGGGGAAGGAATGCTAAAGGAGGTTTGCATACAACCAATGTTGAAATGACCAATGTGGTAACACAGGGGATGCCAATTTGCAATGTATGGTTATAAATGATGAGAAAATTGTAACAAATCATCACACGCATCCTATGCATCCGTGGTTAAAGGAGAAAAGATAGATGAAAGTGGGAATGTTTGTACAGTCATTGTAAGTTCTTCCATGGATGCATTTGTAGGTTATGATATGTTGCCACAAAAGAAGTTTAATCATGAGGATTGCATTGATAAAGTGTTGGTGAATGACACACTGGTTGAGATGTCACATGTGGAGGATGCAATCTTAGATGCCGATCCATGCACATGGAAAATCTATTGCAATGTAAGGTTTAAGCAATTCTTCACAAAGGATTAGAAAATTTCAATGGACCATGCTTTAGGGCTCATGTCTACTCTGGGGTTCCCGAATTGTCCGAGAGATAAACTTTGGGAGGTTCTATGACCCCAATTCGAGTCAAAACACTTGTTTTCCACATTTTTCCCAAAATCGATCCCATTCATGGTTCTTGTCAAATCCATAACTTTAAAAATATGGACCTAAAATGGAGTTTAAATAAAAAACTGAGCATATACATGTGTTCCTTAAACTCAAGAGGAATTTTCCAAATGATAAAATTATAAAAACAAACTTTCTCACTCTAGAATTTGTAACTAAAACAAGGGGCTTTATATTCACCTCGAGTGATCCTTAAGGAGGGATCTTATAGCTTCATTGAAGATCTGATTTGGTAAGCATGCTTAGACCTTCAATATTATAGACAATGTGTAGGTTATCTTTACTAGGGATGTGAGCTATCTATGTTATGACTACTCTCTCTCTCTCTCTCTCTCTCTCTCTCTCTCTCTCTCTCTCTCTCTCTCTCTCTCTCTCTCTCTCTCTGTGGGACACACACACACACACACACACCAAGAAGCTCTCTGTCTCTCTTGCCATCTATGTTTCTTAGGGATGGAAAGGGATTTGACGGTGCATGCCAGGGAGGAGAGGGAGGAAAGGGGTAGTTGGGGAGTTGAGTGAAGACGACATTCTCATGGGGCCACCAGTGGGCTTGGCGGTGATACTATGCTGGGTAGGTGGGCAGGCTGGCTAGAGAAATAGTACCTGCATGATTACACTAGGATTATAAGAGGAGCTTATTGCCAAGTTTAAGTAGAGTTTGAAGCAGTAAGAAGGAGGTAATGAAGTTTTTTTGATGAACTTTTCTCTAAAGCTAAGCTTTTCAAATGAGAAATCCAAGCTTATGCATTTGAGCTTTTTGGTTTTTGGAGAAGGGATGACAATGTATCAGTAGAATAGCAAATGATAAGAAACCTTTTTTCTTCAGTCAAGAGCATGCTTTGTTTTTTTGTGAAAAACGATTGGTAGCAAATAAGTAGAGCCTTGGGATCATCAATATTGTCTAGCATGGTCCTTCCATCAAACAAAGTAGACCAAGGAAGCTCTTTAATTCCCAATAGAAAGTAGCCAAATGGCTTGCACCCCTAACCTCTCTAGCACGACATGCTTACTAAATTTAGAATGATGAACAATTTTCTCTATTATTTAGCAAAAGATAGGTCTAAGTAGATTTTAGTTTGGTCATGGAAAGTCATTACATTCTTTGATTTGAAAAATATGGCTAGAATTTTGTAATAAAGTAGCATGGATAGTTAGACAAATGCAAGGGTTAAAATAATATAAATTGGTAGGAAACATTAATTTCAAATGACGTTTTTACCTTAATTTCCATTTGTTGCTCGTTGTTTTACCCCCACTCGCTTTTGGCCACCCCAGTTTTTGTAGCCTCGTCCCAAAGACAATGTTGCTAAGACTCTTGTTTGGGGATGGCCACACCTTGGACATGTTGTTGGTCCAATGGCCATGTGTCAATTGCCAAACTCCTATGTGCTAGCAGCCACAATAAGAGGGTGAACTTCCAAGGTCAAAAATTGTGCTAGAGCCTCTTCCACAAACCTAAGAGAAAATGCAATGAGAGGACTTAAGATTGCTAGTGTCGTGATTCTATCAGAGTTCCCTTGACCTTGGGCATTTGGATCCTACGGCCAAACCATGTAGTGTACGCAAAAAATGGGGTACCCAGAGTCTCCTCCTTGTCTATAGGATCACACCAAGTCCACTCTTATAGGTTCAATTGGAGGTGCATGATGGGACAGCTCTCTTAAATCCATAAATACCAAAGTCTCTCTCTAGCCACCTTGGCCAGTGGTGGATCAATGTGCCACTCGTGTGCCTAGAAGAACCTGATCACCCTCACCCTCTGTAACATGCATCCCCTAAAGTCCTCCAAGGGGGGATATGACCTCACTACTAATATGCCATGAGGTCCAATAAGAAAGGTGATCAAGGTGGAGATCTCATTCATGCCATGAACTGCTAGAAGAATATCTTGCATGGTGAACACACCCAACCACTCTAGGGGAATAGGGTCATTGATCAAGGTCAACCAGTCCAAAGGAATGTAAAACCAGGCTGAGTTTGTCTCTGCCTCTTGGATCTAAGTTAGGCCTCTCTCCTAAGCTACTGGGGGGAGAGCTATCTGAATGTAAGCCAGTTGCTCCTGAGCCACTAGGGGGAACTGTCTCTGAATGTAAGCTAATCACCAAGGGACCTAGCAAGGCACATGCTCAAAGCTCCCCAAGATACATGAGGCTGAGTCCCTATCATGTGGCCACTAGGGGGTTCCAAATTAAGGGCTATCTCAGAGATGCTCCTCAGAGGTGACCAAAATAGACTATTGGATCCCAAGCTCATAGTAGACTAGCTGGAAATCTATCCTCAAAATCTTGGCTAAAGCCACGGGCCCGCATCACCGTGAAGATTCATCTAGTGCTCTGCAGCAAAGGGTCCCCCAGACAATGTATGGGTAGATATCCTGGCCAAGAGGAAATCCTTCCATGGCTTGCACCACCTAGAACTAAAATCAGCTTGTCTAGAAGGGCACGACTTTGAATGGCAGGGTTTATGATGCTGCCTAGACCCCCTTTATGGCACGGCTATATAATCACTCTCTCCAAGCCACCTTGGCCCAGGTAGGCCTTCCGTCTTGCTATTAGCCAACAGAAAGTTGCGGATCAACTGTTGAATCTAACCAATGTAGGCCCAGTAAGAAGTAATGCACCACATAGTGGCAAGAAGGACCTGGTTCACCCCACCACTTGGTCAATTTAAGGAAAGCTTTTTTGAACACTAGTATAGAAGCTTATTCCTAATGCTTAAAAGAAAAGGGGCTATAACTACTATGGGGAGATATCGATGCCCATCTGGCATCCAAGATAATGGACTAGAGTGCCCCTCGGGATCCACTAGAAAAGGGGCTATAACTACTACTATGGGGAGATATCGATGCCCATCTGGCATCCAAGATAATGGACTAGAGTGCCCCTCGGGATCCACTAGAAAGCAAAAAGCCTCAACTAGGATGCCAAGTGATGGTAGGTAGAGAGCCAACCCAAATTCCACATGACTTATGCCAGTTGATCTGTGCTCCTGATGCACGACAAAAGATCTCTATTGCCTCTACAAATCTCTGAAGATTCCCCACATCTCTTGATAAGTATGTTGCTATGCCATCTGCAAACTTATTTGTCAATGGATTATTTTATAAGTTAAAGTTTTAAAGAGGATTGTGTGCGTATCTGTATTCGAAAGTAAAAGTTAAGAAAGGCATTCAATTATGGGTGGGTGAGTAATTGTCTGGTTCTACCGATTCAAATGGTTGGGTGGTGGCTAAAACCCATGGGCCGGATGGGCTGGAATTAGTGGAGATTTAATAATGAAATTGAATAATAGGAATACGCTTAGAACTCGAGTAGTTAAATTAAAACGTGAAGACTTCTCAAATGATTAGATCAACAGCTGTGCTTGATTTTGGTTAGGAAAAAAGTGTTGATTTCTTCAAGTTAAGTCTGTAATAGTTTTCCTTCTATTCGGTTTAATCAGGTGAAGGATAGTTTAGCCCCGTTTTCCAGGCAGCAAGGAAAATTTTCCTTGCCTGGAAAACGGGGATGATTCCACCTAGTTACATCCATTAGATATCCCCCACATGAAGTGGGAATGTATCAGTATGGATTTTATTACTGGACTACCTTCAGTGCAATCAGGTTACAACTCCATCTTCGTGGTAATTGACAGACTAACCAAAGTTGCCCATCTAATTCCAGTAAAAGAAACCTACACTGCAGTGGATGTGGCCAGAGTATTCCTCAAGGAAATCTTCAAATTGCATGGCCTACCCAGGAGAATAGTAAGTGATCGCGAGATCCCAAGTTCACGTCAAGATTCTGGACTACATTTTTCGAAGCAGTAGAAACTTTCTTGGATCTCAGCACAGCTTACCACCCCGAGATCGATGGTCAAACAGAAAGGGTGAACCAAGTAATCGAAGATATACTTCGGTCATGCTGGCAGGGAATGCACCTAGTTGAGTTCACCTACAATACTTCTTGTCTCACTGAAGTATCGGGATGAGCCCTTTCAAAGCTCTGTATGGACAAGACTGCCTAACACCATTAACTTGGTCCGACCCATTAATTAGGGTCGAGATGTCTAGATAGATGCTTGACAACATGGAGGTAGTAGATGCAGTCAATCCGCAACAATATAAAAGCTACCCAGGATAGACAAAAGCAGTATATGCAGATAAGAAGAGGTCATATAGAAAATTCAAAGAAGCAGATATGGTCTTCATTTGAGTATGTCCCAAAAGAAGTTCTCTATCTCTTGGGATGTACAAGAAGTTATCTCCCAGATACTGTGGGCCATATATGATTAACAAGAAAGTAGGTGACTTAGCCTATGAACTTCTTCTGCCTCCTCAACTCAAAGTACATAATGTATTTCATGTCAGCCTACTTAAGAAGTATGCACCGAGCCCGAATCATGTGCTTAATGATGAACTCTTAACTTCTTCAACCCAAGGGTAGATGGAACTGTGTTTATGCACTGTTACTCTACTCCTACCCATAGCCATTTACATTGAATTTTCTTGATAATTCAATTATTTTTAGCTTAATCCTCTCCAAAGTAATTAGTGGCTTCTCTTGCTTCAAACAAGAGTAGAACCCTCAAGCCAATGGAAAGCTTACAACTCCATGTAAGCTAAATTTTCTTACTTTTTAATTTTAAATCTATGGTTTTCTTAATTTTCTTGTTTTATAGTTGATTGAAGTAAATTCTAATGCTATGGCCTTGATGAAAAGACCACACCCTTCTCTTCTTTACATTCCAACTTTTCTTTATCCTAGAATGATTAACAAAAAGATTAATTAAACTTTTCTTATTGTTTACTCTCTTCGAAATTAAAAATTATGTAGATTAGAGTCCTATACATCTAATTGGGGTTAATATAAGTTGAAAATAGAATGATAAAAATGAGAAATGGTCAGCCATACAAAGGAGGTTATGGCAAAAAAAATTAGACTTTTGTGGAAAAGAAAGTTTATTTTTATGTTATTCCAAAAGAGTAATTCCCACCGTTTGTGCATTCTAAAAGAAATACTCTAATTTACTCCATGTACATATTCACCTATGAATATGCATGGATATCACTGATATTAATTATTAAAATTAATTTCTATGCATAGAAAGATGCATAATAATAAAAAAATTATTATAAAAGTGTTATTTTCATTGAATTTAATTTCTATGCATAGAAAGATGCATAATGGAAATTTTTTTATTATAAAAGTGTTATTTTTATTGAATTTAATTTCTATGCATAGAAAGATACATAAAGGAAATTTTTTTATTATAAAAGTGTTATTTTCATTGAATTTAATTTCTATGCATAGAAAGATGCATAATGGAAAAATTTTTTATTATAAAATGTTATTTTCATTAGATTTAATTTCTATGCATACAAAGATGCATAATAAAAAAATTTATTATAAAAGTATTATTTTCATTGAATTTAATTTCTATGCATAGAAAGATGCATAATGGAAATTGTTTTATTTATAAAAGTGTTATTTTCATTGAATTTAATTTCTATGCATAGAAAGATGCATAATGAAAATTTTATTATTATAAAAGTGTTATTTTCATTGAATTTAATTTCTATGCATAGAAAGATGCAAAATGAAAATTGTTTTATTATAAAAGTGTTATTTTCATTGAATTAATTTCTATGCATAGAAAGATGCATAATGGAAATTTTTTTATTATAAAAGTGTCATTTTCATTGAGTTTAATTTCTATGCATAGAAAGATGCATAGAAATTAAAAGTGTTATTTTCATTGAGTTTAATTTCTATGCATAGAAAGATGCATAATGGAGTTTTTTTAAATTATAAAAGTGTTATTTTTACTAAAATTAATTTTTATGCATAAAAAGATGCATAAAGGATTTTTTTTAATTTAAAAGTGTTATTCCTATTAAATTTGATTTTATGCATAAAAGGATTTTAGTGTTATTCTCATTGAAGTTGATTTTTATGCATAAATAGATGCATAAAGAATTTTTATATCAAAATTAGAATTCTCTTTAATTCTATGTTTAATTCCTATGAGTATTTGATAAATGAATAAGTAAATACTCTAAGAGAGAAAATTCTATCGTTTTATATTCACACAGATTGTAAAAAGAAAATTCAAGAAATATATCGAGATAAAAATATTCAGATAAATGATTAATTTATTCTTCATTAGAATTCGTAACTAATTTAGAAATCAGTTAAGTAAATACTCAAAGAAATAAATTCAGTAAAATAGTAACTGAAATATCACCCCCTTTTCGAGAAAGATAGTTCAGGAAAAATCTTATTAGACTCAAACCTTGAATCAGACTATGACCAAGACCAAACTCTTTCTTCAGTTTCAAGGAAAGAAGATGTGACCAGTTTAGGAAAATACTCTCAAATCTCCCACCAAATCTGAAACTAAGTTTAAGACCCTTCGAATTGATCTGTGGATCAAGGTTACAGAATTCGAAGAATTTTGTTATGAAATTAAGAAATTCGATCAAGAAGTTTTGGGGATACTGATTTAAGATATACTCATTGTATTCAAAAGAAAATCAAACTGAAAACTTGCATAGAAACCCTATTTTCTCAAAGGAGTGTCTTACGCCAGAATGCTGGAGGGAGCATTTGGTATGTGTTTTTCTAAGGGAAGTTTAGTTGCAATAGCTAACGGGGAATGTTTAAAGGACAGCTCACGCGGCAAAGCCTTCCCAGGTCTTGACTAGCCTCGATACGGTTAAAATGGTGCGCTTCCAGTACGATGGAAGAGAGCTAATGAAAGCGATCCTTGAGTGAAGTGCTAGGACACCTAAGGAGGATCCTGGAGGGTTCTGACCAGGTGATGCATGGGCTGACGGTGCCTAGGATACCCATGCATATGTCGTGGAAGATTATATGATGGACAAATGATTATTGTAATCTATTACTGGATCTCGTTGCTGACTAGCTGGTCTCAATGGAAAGTCCATAGTGATATTGTTTTTTTTATAAACAAGGGACTGGATGAAAATTTTGAGTTATGACATCTGTAACCAATAACTATTTGTCAATGGATTGTTTTATAAGTTAAAGTTTTAAAGAGGAGTGTGTGCGTATTTGTATTCGAAAGCAAAAGTTAAGAAAGGCATTCAATTATGGGTGGGTGAGTAATTGTCTGGTTCTATCGATTCCAATGGTTGGGTGGTGGCTAACCCATGGGCCGGATGGGGTTAGGCTAGAATCAGTGGAGTTTTAATAATGAAATTAAATAATAGGAATACGCTTAGAACTCAAGTAGTTAAATAAAAACGTGAAGACTTCTCAAATGATTACATCAACGACTATGCCTGATTTTGGTTAGGAAAAAAGCATTGATTTCTTCAAGTTAAGTCTGTAATAGTTTTCCTTCTATCTGGTTTAATCAGGTGAAGGATAGTTTAGCCTCTTGACCCCATTAGAAAATTCGTTAAGAAAATAAAAAAGGTGGAATCGTCCTTGTTTTTCGGACAAGGGAAATTTTCTCGGTTTCGGTTTCGGAATGACCATCAGATTAGTCTCGTGTGTCCAGACATTCATGGGTGAGGCCCCAAGTGGGAAACCCTACCCCACGCAAGAGGAAGCTACTTCCACTGCTAGCAACTAAGAATTCGGTGCACGGAGGGGGCAGAGGGGTCTCACAATATGAAACTAACACCAATGCACGAAAGATTTAGTTAAAGAATGAGCTTCATATTGTGGAGAAGAAAAACATGTATGTGAATGATTATGCCTTAAAGATCAAGGGCATTGTGGAATCCCTTACATCTATTGGTGTTTCTATTGATGATGATGATAAGGTGGAAGTATGTCTACGTGATCTCTCGGGCCGCAATACAAGGCATTCAAGACATCTATTCAGACTCGAGAGAACAATCCCAACTTTATAAATTTGGTGTTAATGCTGATCATTGAAGAAAAGAGTTTGGGTGAATACCACTCTTCGCAAAATAAAAAATAGTTCAGAGCAGCACGCCTTCTACACAAGTTCAGGTGGAGGACGAGGTAGAGGTCGAGGCTGTGGTGGCCGAACATGTAATCAGAATTATGGGCAGCAGCAACAACAGTCCCAAGATTCACAACAACAACACACAGGTGGAAGAGGCCAGTTTAGAGGTAGGGGGAGTCAAAGAGGTCGTGGTAATCTTTTTTTACTATGGTAAGCCTGGACTTGTGCAGGAAGATTGCTATAAGAAGTAGAATGACATGCGAAATGGAAAAGTGTAGCAAAATAACTATGCATCCTCTAGTAGAAATAATGAGGATAATGAGAGGTTGTTTATTATGCAACATGTAGTTAATGCTATGTTTGGAAATGATGTAGCAGCATGTAAGGATGATGTATGGTATGTTGGTTTAGGTGATTCCGACCACATGACAAGTCATGGCAAGTGGTTCAAGGAAATGAAGTGTCTTGAAAGACCAGGTTTTGTTGAAACAGGGGATGACACTGCTCGTCCACTTGCCCATGTTGGAGATGTGTCATTGGGCAAAATGTTTACGCTGAATGTAAATATGCCTGAAGAAGTGAGTGCTACAATGTTTGTTGCAAATGGTTCGGAAGTTGTTGCAGATACAGACATTTGGCATTAGAGAATTGGGCATGTAAATGTGCAAAGTATGAAGTCTATGCAGATTAAAGAAATTGTGACAGGGTTGCCTATGTTTAAGGTTGATGGTTTGCAGAAAGTATGTGAGGCATGTCAATTTGGAAAGTAAACAAAGCATGTATTTCCACATGATAGAAATGTGAGCAAGAATGTACTAGATGTTGTGCATTCAGATGTATGGAGTCTTACAAAAAACTATGTCCATGGGTGGCTGCAGGTATTATGTAACATTAATTGATGACCACACGAGGAAAGTGTAGGTGTATTTCATGGAGAAGAGTGAAGTTTTCACTTATTTTTAGAATTTCAAAGAGTGATGGCTGAAAAGCAGACAGGGAAGCATGTGAAGTGCCTAAAGTCAAATGGAGGGGGAGAGTACTTCTCTAATGAGTTCTCTGATTTCTTCTACGGAAGAATGGCATTCAGAGACAGTTTACATGCATATACACTCCGCAACAAAATGGAGTTGCTAAGTGGAAAAATAGGCACATTGTAGAGATAGCATGAGCATAGATGACAGAGAAGAATATGTCGCATAGCTATTGGACTAAAGATGTTTCTACAATAATTTATATCATGAACATAACTCCTATTGCAGCATGATGTAACACCAGAGGAGAAATTCAATGGCAAGAAACCTGATTTGTCTCACTTGAAAGTTTTGGGATGTATTGCATATGTGCATGTGCCAGATGAGTTACGTACAACAATGTCCGTCGTCGTAGCGCTAGTTGAGCTCTATATCTCAACACTCCCCCTCAAACTCAACTCCACACACTACACTCCAAGTAAGCTCCTAAACATGTGGAGCTTCTCTATGCCCAATGCCTTTGTGAAGATGTCAGCCACCTGATCCTCTGTGCTGACATATACCAGATCTACATCTCCCCTACTAGAACCTTCTCCCTCACAAAGTGATAATGCACCTCAATGTGCTTCGTTCTAGCATGATATATTGGGTTACAGGCCAACTGTATGCTGCTCATGTTGTCACAATATATGACAACTGCCCTATCCACGGGCTCTCCCATGTCACCAAGTAGCTTTTGAAACCAAGCTACCTCACAAGCTACCATAGCAACACCCCTATACTCTGCCTCTATACTCTCCCATGTCACCAAGTAGCTTCTGAAACCAAGCTACCTCACAAGCTACCATAGCAACACCCCTATACTCTGCCTCTATACTCGACAAGAAAACTATTGCTACTTCTTATTTACTGCTCCAACTCACAGCAGCACTCCCAAATGAGAACATAAAACCACTAGTAGATCTCCTGTCTGCAATACTAACATCCCAATCAAAGCATCTGTGTGTACCCATGCAATTGTATCTCTATACCAGCCTCATAGAAAAGTCCATAATCAACTATGGACTTTATGTACCTGAGGATCCGTCTAGCCACATCCAAGTGTGGCTTCCTCGGGGCCTACATAAACTGACTCACAAGTCCAACAACATAGCTCAAGTCTAGCCTTGTAATGGTCATGTAGATCAAACCACGCACTCTGCGCCTGTATGTAGTGGGGTCCTCCAAAAGCTCACCTGTTTCTATGAAAAGCTTTGCGTTCTGCTCCGATGGCATTGAAATAGGCTTACAGCTTGTCATACCATACTTGGACAGCATATCCAAGCCATACTGCCTCTGTAATAGCAAAATGCCTTGAGGTGATCTCACCACCTCTATGCCTAAGAAATATTGCAGCTCACCCAAACCCTTCATCTCAAGCTTCTGCTTCAAAAGCATCCTGACATCATGTATGTCTACATCACTACTATCACCAGTGATAATCAAGTCATCCACATAGATGACTAATAGCATGATCCCTCTATCTGTCTTGTTCACATATAATGAAAAATCTGCATTGGATATCTGAAATCCAATGGTAACAAGATACTCCCCGATCTTGTTTGACCATGCTGTTGGTGCCTACTTCAAGCTATACAAGGCTTTGCGTAACTTGCACACAAAATCTGGATGTGCATCACTTTCATAACCTGGTGGCTACATCATGTACACTTCTTCTTGCAAATCACCATGCAAGAAAGCATTCTTTACATCCATTTGATGTAAAGACCAAACCTTTGCTCTGCTGCAGCCATAGCAATGACAGCTCTCAGGGTTGCCATTCTTGCAATCGGGCTGAACGTCTCCTCATAGTCTATGCCATAAGTCTGCGCATAGCCCTTGGCAACCAATCTTGTCTTGTACCTGCTCACTGAACCATCAGCATTGTGCTTGATTTTATGTTGCATTTGCATCCAATGCTCCCATCTCCTCATCCATGGTATCTTCCCATTTCTTATTTCCAAATGCCTGCTCAAAGCAAGTGGGCTCAACTTCTTGTATTGCTTTTACCATGTAAGCATAATGATGGGCTGTATATCCATCATATCTCAACCTGTCAATAGGGTATCTAACCCTCGTAGACCTACATACACTTGGATCACTGCCAGGTGTCCTCAAAATAGCCCTGGTTTTCCTTATAGGAGGAGTAACCACAAATGGAATGCCAAGCTCCTCATCAAGGCTTTGCTCAGAGCCACTAGAGTCACCATCCACATATGAGTGACCTGCTGACAGATCAGGCACAAAAGGTTGATCTACCTTTTCCTTCCCTTTCTGTGATACATGTGTACCTGCATCATTTCTCAACCTACCTGACCATGGGCTAACATTGGATCCACTACTTGTTGAGGACTCCCTAGGTCCACTCAGCACCTGTGATTTCTGCTCTACATGTGGTGCAACATTAGCACTTCTTACCTGCATCTTTTGTTGCCTTCACTACTGGTGCATACCAGCTACTCATCTCATCGAAGACAACATCTCTGCTTACTCGCATCTCACGAGTGGTGGGGTTATAGAATCTATAACCTATTTTCTCCATAGCATAACCAATGAAGATGCATTTCTTTGCCTTTGGATCCAACTTTTTTCTCACTTCATATGCAATACACCCAAACACTTTCAAGTGAGACACATCCGGTCTTATGCCTATAAACTTCTATTCAGGAGTCATACCATGAATAGCTGCAATGGGTGTCCTGTTCATAATGTACACAACAGTTGCTACTACTTTTGCCCAAAAGTAATGTGGCATATTCGTTTCAGCCACCATCAAAGCATGTGCCACTTCTACAATGTGCCTGTTTTTCCTTTTTGTTGCAACACCATTCTGTTGTGGAGTGTACCTTCACGTAAACTGCCTCCCTCTTGATTCCCTACTTTCTCGACCAAGGCTTTAAATCTCTGAAAGTGATTTAAACACCATTCTGTTGCGGAGTGTACCTTCACGTAAACTGCCTCCCTCTTGATTCCCTACTTTCTCGACCAAGGCTTTAAATCTCTGAAAGTGATTTAAACACCATTCTATTGCGGAGTGTACCTTCACGTAAACTGCCTCCCTCTTGATTCCCTACTTTCTCGACCAAGGCTGTAATTCCCTACTTTCTCAACCAAGGCTGTAATTCCCTACTTTCTCGACCAAGGCTTTAAATCTCTGAAAGTGAGCAAACACCTCACTTTTCTCCTTCATGAAATAAACCCACACTTTCCTCATCAAAATGAATGTAACATAGTACCTACAATCTGCAATTGTTGCAATCTTGGTCGGTCCCCATACATATGAATGTATGACATCCAATGGCCTTGAACTGACATGCTTTTCATGTGGGAAAGCATGTTTGGCCTACTTAACCAAGTTGGCATGCTTCACATACCTTATGCACACCGTCAACCTTAAACTTTGGCAAACTTGCAACAATAGTTTGGGCCTACATAGACTTTAGTCACGTTGTACATTCACATGACCAATGCGCTTATGCCATATGTCAATATCTGCAATGACACTTGTTCCATGCGCAAACATGGCTGCCTTTATCTCAGGCATGTTCACATCCAAAGTAAACATCCTAGCATTTATGTTACCCTTTGTAACCAAGCAACACTTATTTTTCAAGTCTTCCACAAAACATCCTTGAGGATTAAACCTCACTTTGCAAACCCTGCTTAACCATCTATCCAACAGAAACCAGGTTCTTTTTAATATTCAAAACATGAAGTATATCATCCAAGTACTTTATTTTGCCATCCTGCATAGACAATGGCACTTTACCAACATGCGCAATGGGATGCGCAGTATTATCACATGTTTCTACATAACCTAGTTTTTCCTTTTTCTACATATCTCTAAACCACTCAGCATGACTGATCATGTGGTTAGAGGTGCCAGAATCCACATACCATATATCTTGAGATCCTGACACATCCCATGTTATGGAACTAAGCATGTGCTGCAGCACAAACAGTTGCTCACTTCTGTCATCACCTCCATGTTTGCTAGACGATGCATAGTTGCCTTGCTACAACTTCCCACTTTTAATGTCATTCTGCTTTTTGTAGCAGTCCTTTGCCATGTGTCCTAGTTTGCCACAGTAATATCACTCTATGCTATTTGCATTTTGATTTCTTTGCCAACCACCTCGGCCTCTTTGGCTCCCCTTGCCTCTAGATTGGCCTCTTCCACCTCTACCCCTACCTAAATTAGAGTAGAAGGCATGTTCCAATGTGCTCTTGCTTTGTGAAGAAGAATCCTCACCTAAAGCCTTTTCTTCTATGATAAGTATAGATATCAAGTCCCGAAAGTTAGAAATATTCTCCCTAACTGCAATGGAGGTCTTGAATGGCTTGTACTCTTTGCTAAGAAACACACACTCAACCAAATCATCATCCTCCACCACTAATACATTGATAGACCCAAGGGATTCAATAATGCCCTTGATCTTTTAAGGCATATTCATTGATGGACATGCTTTTCTTTTCCAAGTATGCAACTCTTGCTTTGACTGCAACTTCCTTGCCTTTGTGTTAGTCTGGAACATCTGAAACCAGATTTTGCCATGCAACTGCTGGAGTGTTTGCATCCTGTATGTGTCATATCAGTGTCTGTGACACTAATTGAAAGCCAGTACATGACTTTTCTTGCACCCTGATTCCAATCCTTAACTGCCTTTATATCTGCAAGAGTGGCATTCTCCTCAAATAACTTTGGAGGCTCCTCATTGTCTCCTTCTAGATAATCCCAAAATCCTTTACCCACCATTAGAAAATTGGTCATTCTGAACTTCGAGGCATGGAATTTATTCTTATCCAGCTTCTCACTAACAATCTCATTAATTCCGTCAGACATGTTTTCCTACAGTAATCAAATAGCCTGAAACAGACAACTTCTGTATGCAACTTGTAATACAGCAGTATCTCCTGTAACTACTGCATAGCGGTATGTGGGGGAGAGGGAGAGCTTCAAACCCTAGCAAGCAAACACACACACACACACACACACACACACACACAAGAGAGTTGGTGCTATAACTATGCCAATCTCTAGTAATCTAAAATGGCTATCACACGGTCTGTCATCCCACTGGCCGCATATCACTCATAATCTCACCAACCATGCCAGTGTAGATGCGGAAGCTATCACCCAGGCGGGTCATCAATGTCCACCATTGCACTAGTTGAGCTCGATATCTCAACACGTTTTTCCCAGTTGCAAAGATGGCAATTGTGAGAGCTATGATCGCGATAGCCAAGGGCAGCTAAAGGCTGGTTTTTACATTAAATGGATGTAAAAAATGTTTTCTTGCAAGAAGAACTGTATATGGATTAGCCACCTGGTTTTGAGGCTATAGGAGGTCACCCAAAGTATGTATGTAAGCTTCGTAAGGCCTTGTATGGGCTGAAGCAAGCTCCATGAGCATGGCATAACAAGATTGCTGAGTATCTTGTTGCTATTGGTTTTCATATGGCAGATTCAAACCACTCTTTGTATGTGCGCAAGAGTGATAAGGGTATTGTGATCATCAGAACCAAATTCCTTTCCATAGAGGTTGCATGCATCTCTTCCATCACTTTAGCCTTGTATGATGAAGCAGGTAGTACAAGAAGTGGGCATGGGGAAAGGTCATTTTTATAGCTAAGCAGCCTTCATTCTTATAGTACAAGAAGAGATACGCATGGTAAAAGAAACTCTTCCTTATCTTGGCGAAGGTCTTGTATAGAACCAAATGCCTCACCATAGGGGTTACATGCATCTCTTCCATCACCTTAGCCTTGTATCATTATGGCTCACCCAAACCCCCCTTGAAACACATCCAACAAAAGATTACCTGGTGAACCGCAACTCTCATGAGGATCTTTCCAATGACCGAGCTCGTAACTCTTGAGGTCTCCAAGCTCTACAACTCCTAGAGAAGAAATTCTACCATGTCTCCCGCGAGTGTTGTCACATCGCCATCATGTTGCACTATGTGTACTCATCCCTCCTCTCACCTAACTTCACTCACACACACTCACTAGCATGCATTAGAGAGAGATTAGCAAGAGGATTAGCAAGAACAAGACTCTATTGCACAATGGGAGAGTTCTTTGTATTATTAGAGATACTCACTTATATACATGGCCATAAGTGTTCCCACTCACTTAAATTATGGTCGGTCAGGAACTTTAGGCTCATAAGAGGCCTAATGGTATTAACATGAGTCATATTATAATATATCCATGAAGTACATCACTCGTGACTTCATCCTAACTTACTACCACATGCTCTTGAAGTGGAAATCACCATAAGTATTCCATAGGACCATTACGAGCGCGGGCGCTCATCGATGTTGTAGATTTGGATACCATTGCTTCATATTTTAAATGTATGACCTTTTGGTGCATCTACCTTGACTCCTTGATATAAGATAATGGTAGTAGCTCTTGTTAACCCTAGGAATGGGTTAACATTCTCCCCTTCCTGATGTCTATCGTGTCCTCGTGATCCCATTGAAGACCTTTGTGTGGGGATAATTGACAAGCTTTGTTGATGGCCTGAAACTAGCTAATGGGATGGGTGGGTGGAGGTATTTACGAAGAATGATTGCATTTTTATATTTTTGTGAGCCTTTTTTTGTTAATATTTTTTGCTCACTTTGTTTTTTTGCAATCATCAGCAGAGGTACATGTGATTTGTGTTAGTGGGGAAACTAAGAGATGTTAATAATGGGGGAGGAGAGAAGGAAGGATCTGGAGGAACGTAGGCAAAATCATCCGAACAAGATTGTGATTCTCAATTCCGCATCTGATTCATTGAAGCGACATTCATCATTTGAAGAATATGGCCTCGATGATGTCTTTTTTTGTGGTACGATTCTTGTCAAATGTTGTTGAGTAGGACCTTTTCCCGTATGCTTTTTATGCTTTTATGTATATTTAAGTGCTCTATGAAGCAAATATACATGAAGTACATTAAAGGAGTCAATTGGACTCTAATTGAGCTGCTACTTGTTGAAGTAGCCACTTATTGGCGAGACATTAAAGAAGTACGTCGACTTGCAAGGCTAATTTAGATATCTTCACCAAGGATTAGAGATCAATGTGTTATGAAGACTTGTGTTTGGAGAGGTTTGCAATTTGAAGGACAGTTCCAAGCGATGGGTTGTACCATTAACTAGGTTTTTGCCCACCATGGCCCCCCATCCAGAGATGTACTTGGAAGGTTACCAATGATGAGGCTCTGGTGCATGTGTCCTCCAATGCATGAGTATGGATATGTCCTCCAATGCATGAGTATGGATATGTACTCATAGAACAGCTGCTACATTAACTTAGCCAAAAGAATAGTAAGCTATAAGCTTAACAAAAGTGTATTAGCTAATGAAGAGAGTTTCTTGTTATATTTTACCATTCTGAGGTAGGCAATAGTGTAACTCCTTTTTTTTTGTTACCACCTTATGAGCAACGGACTCTTGTGTCTACTCTCCTTTTTGAGAGAAATGGCTCTTACGCCTGCCGTGTAGCTTCTGCACTCATGCTTCTCATCTAGAGGCATGAAAAGAGCATTGTTAGTTTTTCCTTGATACGTTCATAAGTCTCCATTGTAGACATGGGAATTAATTCTTGAATTTGTGGCTCAATTGTTATCGAGGTGGTAGGTACCGCTTTCGGTTGGTTACCACCATTGGGGTTGACTAAACACACAAGCTCCTGTGTAGGTTATGTACGAGATAGGTTGAGTGGCTTTCGGTTGGTTACCACCATTGGGGTTGACTAAACACACAAGCACCTATGTAGGTTATGTATGCACGAGATAGGTTGAGTGGTCTGCTTTGTGTTTCTTAGGTCTCCATTCTTGTCGAACTTTAGGTGAAGTTGTTCGCGTTAAAGGTGTTGGTGAATTGTTCCTCCATTTTTTAATCTTGGCAACCATATGAAGGTATTACCATCATAATACCTTTGTTCCTGAAGCATGTTCATAGGCACCCATCATTGATAAACATTATGAATTGGTGTCTGATGGCTTTGGTGCTTAAGTTTCTTTCTTTGTGCAGGCTCGGGTGACTTCTTGATGTGCTTGGGAATCCAAGCTTTGGTAGTATCCTTGTGCTTGCAGTAATTTTTTTGGTACCCGCACTTGGACTTTGTTGGTGATGATGGAGTTGAAGGGATAGATGCTTTACTGGAGTCGATCATTGATGCAGATTATAGGTCATTGTGTAGAGGGGCTTTTGTGTGGAAGAGGCTTGTAACTTTTTACGTTCCGCATCATAGAAATCCATGAGGGTTGGATTCTCTTCTTGGCAGTATGATATGGTCAACTTTGTATCATTGACCATCATAAATGACCCTATCGCTAGCAAAGCACAGTGGTGCTTGGGCAGCAATAGTCCATTTATGTCCCAATATCAACGCTTCTTATAACACATACAAACTTGGAAGTATGGGGGTTAGTTTCAATATACATTGTATGTTCAAAGTATCCAAAACATGGCATGTTTAAGTCTTGTGTAAATGGAATTCTTTCATATGAGCCATGAGTGTTGGTTGACCTAACAAATCCCATAACTCAAGGGTCATGAGATTGTTCTCTCATTGTGGGTAAAGCTGTGCTTGGATTGTGGTGATTTTATTGTAAAGTTCTAATCCAATCATAATTTTTGGGATATTCTCAATAAGATATATTAGAAGTTCCAGCTCCTCTAAGGTCTCTTCCTCCCGTAATAGCAATTGCACAATGCCTATATAGGAGTGTTCAAGGTGGTTGTTTGCATGGATTCATCAATTGAATACGAGTCACTTACCCAAGTCCCACCAAGGATAACATCATACTCAAGGGGATATGGGGTAACATGGAATCTAAATTCCACATTTCCATCAATTGTTTGAGCAGCATAGCTAAAGTAACTTATAACTTCAATGTTTTATCCATTGGCACCTCTTGTAAGACCATTGTCTTTAGGGATGATTTTAGGTTGTCCCAGTGACACCCAAGTGTCTAATGTCATGATGTTATGACTAAGCGTGCTCACATTATAAACCGCTTATATATACTCTATTATGTGTGTTAGTCATTTTATCTTCTTTGTAGTCCTCTTTTGTTGTGTGAAGAAGAAGAATTAGCAGCCTCTCACCTTGTGTGTTCTCTTCTAGGGTTTGTGTGAGTGTGTGTGTGTGTTGCAAGAGCTCAAGCTCTCTTCTCCCCTGCATCTTTTCATGGTAATAGAGCCTAGTTCATGCTAAGGGCAGATTTGGTGTCAATGCTGATCATTGAAGAGAAGAATTTGGGTAAAGATCAACGGTCTTCACAAAACAAAAACATGTTAGAATAGCAGGCCTTCTACACAAGTGCAGGTAGAGGATGAGGTAGAGGTCGTGGACATGGCCAAGGTGGTGGCCAAATGGGTAATCATAATTATGGTCAGCAGGCAACAACAGTCCCTGGATTCGCAACAACAACACATAGGTAGAAAAGGCCAGTTCAGAGGCAAGGGGAGTCAACGAGGTCGTCATAGTTGGCAAAGGCAACATGAGGCTGTTTTTACTGTGGTAAGCCTAGACATGTGTAGGTAGATTGCTATAAGAAATAGAGTGACATGCGAAATGAAACAGTGCAACAAAATAACTATGCATCCTCTAGCAGAAATAATGAGGATAATGAGAGGTTGTTTGTTATACAACATGTAGTTAATGATGTAGCAGCATGTAAGGATGATGTATGGTATATTGATTCACGTGCTTCGAACCACATGACAAGTCATGGTGAGTGGTTCAAGGAAATGAAGAGTCTTGAAAGACCAAGTTTTTTTGAAAACAGGGGATGACTCTACTCATCCAATTGCCCATGTTGGAGATGTGCCATTGTCTATGCAAGATGGTAAGGTGAAGTAAGATGGTAAGGTGAAGTACCTTGTAGATGTACTTCATGTTCCAAACATTACAAAGAATCTGGTTTCAGTTGGCCAGATGATTGAGCAGGGTTTGCAGGTCTGGTTTAACCCTAATGACTGTTATGTAAAAGACTTCAAAGATAAATGTAGGTTGGTTACAAAAGGCAACAAAGTGGGTAGAATGTTTACATTAAATGTAAATGTACCTGAAGTGAGTGATGCAATGTTTGCAAATGGTTCAAGAGTTGTTGCAGATACAAACATTTGGCATAAGAGAATTGGGCATGTAAATGTGCAAAGAATGAAGCCTATGCAGACTAAAGAAATTGTGATGGGGCTACCTACGTTTAAGGTTAAAGGTATGCAGAAAGTATGTGAACCATGTCAATTTGGAAAGCAAACAAAGCATGTATTCCACATGACAGAAATGTGACCAGGAATGTACTAGATGTTGTGCATTTAGATGTATGGGGTCCTGCAAAGACTATGTCTATAGGTGGCTGCAGGTATTACATAACATTCATTGATGACCACACGAGGAAAGTGTGGGTGTATTTCATGAAGGAGAAGAGTGAAGTGTTCACTCATTTTTAGAATTTCACAGTGATGGCTGAAAAATAGACAGGAAAGCATGTAAAGTGCCTAAGGTCAGATGGAGGGGCAGAATACTTCTCCAATGAGTTCTTTGAATTCTTGCGAAAGAATGGCATTTAGAGACAATTTACATGTAGATACACTCCGCAGCAAAATGGAGTTGTTGAGCAAAAAAACAGGCACATTGCAGAGATAGCACAGGCATTGATGTGGCAGAGAAGAATATGCCCCATAGCTATTAGTCTGAGACTGTGTCTACAACAATTTATATCATGAACAGGACTCCTACTGCAGCATACATGATGTAACGCCAAAGGAGAAGTTTACTGGCAAGAAACCTGATTTGTCTCACTTGAAAGTTTTTAGATGTATTGTATATGTGCATGTGCTAGATGAGTTTCATACTAAGCTGGATCCAAAGGCAGAAAAATGTGTGTTTATTGGGTGTTCCATAGTTGGACTACGTCGACTAGTCCACACCTACCCACTCCACTTAGCATGTTCACATTATGGACCGCTTGTATATACTCTGTTACGTGTGTTAGTCATTTTATCTTCTTTGTAGACCTCTTTTGTTGTGTGAAGAAGAAGAAGAAGAATTTTCAACCTCTCACCTTGTGTGTTCTCTTCTAGGGTTTATGTAAGTGTGTGTGTGCTTGCAAGAGCTCAAGCTCTCTTCTCCCCTGCATCTTTTCAAATGCATGGTGAGCTCACTCTCAAATAAGTGCATCTTACAAGTAATGTCTCTTTGTCAAATAAATGCATCTTACATGTAATGTCTCTCTTTGACTTTGTCTCACACACACACACACATACACATGCACCATCTCTCTCTCTCTCTCTCTCTCTCTCTCTCAAACACACACACCTCTCTCAAATGTTGAATCTCTCTCTCTCTCTCTCTCTCTCTCTCTCTCTCTCACACACACACACACACACACACACACACACAATTGTACACACCCGCACATGCACTAATGCAAACGCACACTCTCTCTCCCCACATACTCTCTCACAGAAATTATATATATATATATATCAAGCACACACACCTCTCTCAAATGTTGAATCTCTCTCTCTCTCTCTCTCTCACACACACACACACATACACACACTCCCTCTCTCTCTCTCACACACGCACACACACACACACACACACACTCCCTCTCTCTTCTCACTCACACACAATCTCACAAACATAGAAACTCTCTCTCTCTCTCTCTCTCTCTCTCTCTCACACACACACACACACACACACACACACGCACACACACATACACACATGCAAATATATATTTTATATAATATTATGTTTAATTATATTTAGACACATATATCTATACATTTATATATATGTGTGCATTTATACATACACCTACACATATAATTATAGTTAATTAAATTTTAATGGACGGGGATACGTGGTGAGGTGTGCTCCCTCGCAAATAAATGCAATGAGAGATAGAAAGAGAGAGACACCTACAAGTTAAAGTTTTCATACTTAAGCTCGGAGGTCTCGATCTTTTCTCTCAAGAAAATCATTAGGAAGGGATAGCTCTCCTTTGAAAATTTAAGATGAGATAAGAAAATTTCAAATTGAGAAAGGAGCAGCGTGAATCTCGCTCCCCTCACTCCCCTTCTCCCTTGGCCCTCTCCCTCCTTTGCTTTTGTCACATGAAAGAGGGAATCGCTTGTATTTAATAAGAGTATAGATATAGATATAGATAAATGTGTAGATAGATATAAGTATGCTGATAAGTATTTAATAAGAGTATAGATATAGATATAGATAAATGTGCAGATAGATATAGCTATGCCTTATAGATTAAAAAAACATTTAGGATACTAAAACAATTTGAGGGAATTGGATAATGACCTGAAAATTTTGAGGTTTTGAGGTTTTTTTAACCATATAACTTTCTCTAAAAATCGAAATTTTATAAAATCGCCCCCCCCCCCCCCCCCTCTCTCTCTCTCTCTCTCTCTACACACACACGCGCGTGTCTGTCACCGGAGTCCGGACTAATGCAGGGAATTGTTGCAGGTCTTTCTGTCTCTCTCTTAATCAACTCTTCAGGAAAGTATTGCACGGCACTGGCAGGTGGACAGAAAGGACGTATCTCTCTCTCTGGCTTCCTGGTCGTGTTTTGTCTCATGAACAGTCCCATGCGAGGACGACATCGGGGCGATGGAGCTGGGGAGTAATGGTAGATCGAAGGGGAACTGTGCCTTTCTAACGGCATGTTGCCTTCCAATGAAATTTTAGCCCGTCGCGTACGTATCACACACATGATTCTTATATTCAAACACTGTCAGATATGATCACAATTGCAAGCCCTCTGCAGTACCATGGCAAGAGTCATGAAAGAGAGATGCTGATTGCAGAAATGGCATCTCCATCTTTGCATCAGATAGCACATTTGCCTTCACCCGATAGCTTTCTCTGTCTTTTGCAGGAATGCAGAGAAACAAGAAACTTAGGGCATGCCAAAAGAGTGCATTTACACATATGTGAGAATGGGCTTGAAGACCATAAATCCATAGGAAACTACCTTGTCCCTGTGTTTGTGGAATGTGGGAGCATGCTGGATGCCCTCCATGCTTTCAATAAATTGGTCCACCAGAATGAGTACTCTTGGACCTCCCTCATCCAAGGGCATGTCGAATGTGGAGACCTCCAGCATGCCTTTGACATGTTCCGACCCATGCAGGCACAGCACGTCCTTCCCAGCACACATACCTTTGTCGCCCTGTTGAAGGCATGTTCTCAGCTTAAAAGCATGGATAAAGGTTTAGTAATTCACAATGAGATCCTGCTTCATGGGTTAGAAAGGCACCCTTTTGTATGCAACACTCTGGTGGATATGTATGCCAACTGTGGCGCACTTGCTGAAGTTGCCGATGTCTTCGACAAGCTGGCCGACCGAGACATAGTCTCGTGGACCGCACTTATTGCGGGCTATGCTGATCAGATGCTCGGTGAGGAAGCATTGATTTGCTTGGAACTGATGCATTTGGAAGGCATTTCTCCAAATGCACACACATTTGTTTGCAGCTTAAAAGCGTGTGACAGCATAGAGGACATTGGCAAGGCTCGAGCAGTACATAAGGAGATCATCAAACATGGATTTGAAAAAAACATATTCATTGGCAACACTTTGGTGGATACATATGCCAAATCTGGCTTGCTTTCAGAAGCTCAGGAAGCATTTGACAAGCTCCCACTCAGGGATGTGGTCTCATGGACAGCAATGATTGCAGGCTACGCTGAGAACGGGCTTGTTGAGGAGGCTTTGAACTATTTTGAGTGGATGCAGGTGGAGGGTGTCCATCCAAATGCAGTCACATATGTTTGTGGCTTGAAATCTTGTGGCAGCATACAAGCCATAGAAAGGGGCCGAGAGTTGCATGCTAAGGTTGTCAAACTGGAATTTGAAAGGGACACCTCAGTCGGCAACGCATTGGTGGACATGTATGCCAGATGTGGCTTGCTTGCAGAAGCGCAGGAAGTGTTTGACAAGCTGCCAGCACGAGATAAAGACTCGTGGAACACACTAATTTCAGAATATGCAGAACATGGCTTTGGCGAGGAGGCACTAACATGCTTGGAGCTTATGCAGCTAAATGGCATGACTCCCAATGATACTACATTTGCTGGCAGCTTAAAAGCTTGTGGCGACATAGAAGGCATAGAAAAGGGCTGGGAAATACATGCAGAGATCGCCAAAGAAGGATTTGAAATACATCCTTTTGTTGCCAGCACTTTGGTGGATATGTATGCCAAGTGCCACATGCTTGTAGAAGCACGGGATGTGCTTGATAACTTACCTTTTCGTGACACAGTCATCTGGACAGCACTTATCACAGGCTATATTGAACATAGGATGGCTGAGAAAGCACTTGACTGCTTAGAACACATGCAGATGGATGGCTGCTCTCCTGACGTTGTCACGCTTGTGTGCAGCTTGAAAGCTTGTAGCATTGCTGGAGCCATAGACAGGGTGGGGGAAATACATTCCTTGATGGCCAAGGTGGGATTGGAGAGAGATACAGTTGTTGGTGGAAGCTTGGTGGATGCATATGCCACATGCGGTTCACTAGTGGATGCACATGAGGCTTTTGAAAGGTTACCATTCAAAAATACTGTGTTGTGGAATGCATTGATTGCAGGGTACACTACGCACGGGTTTGGTGAAAAAGCCTTGGACTGTTTGGAGGACATGCAACATGAGGGAGTATCAACAGATGCTGTTACCTTAGTTTGCAGCTTGAAAGCCTGTGGTAGCCTAGTTACCATACATAGAGGCAGAGAAATACATGATGAGATTGTAAAGAGGGGACTTGAAATGAATTCTTTTATTGGCAACAGTTTGGTGGATATGTATGCTAAATGCGGCTCATTGGCAGAAGCCAAGCTGCTAGTGGGGGATGTAGTCTCTTGGACTTCTTTGATGGCGGGGTATTGGGAACATGGGTTTGGAGAGGAAGCTCTGAACTGCTTAACAGAGATGCAATTAGAGGGTGTATCTCCTGATGCTGTCACCTTTGTCTGCAGCTTAAAAGCTTGTGGCAGCACAGGATCCTTAGAGGAGGGTCAGCAAGTACATGCTGAGATTATCAAAGAAGGATTTGAAGAAGATCTTGTTGTTAGCAGTAACTTGGCAGATATTTATGCTCTATGTGGTTCACACGCAGAAGTGCAGGATGTTTCTGACTTGCTGCCAAGTGAAGGCGAGTCTTGGGACTCATCAATAGCAGGATAACTTGCTCAAGAAGCCAAACTGCCTTTCTTTGTGAGTTTGAAGAGATTGGGGTCTTTTTGTTCAAGCACACACCTTGAGTGCAGGGCAGTTTTTCCTCAACCGTCCTTGCAGAAGGGAAAAACGTGTGTGTTTCCTTTCAGAAGGGCTGGGATGGCACAAAAGGGGAGAGACAGCTCTAAATGAGGTGCAATTTGACAAGTGTGGCTTGCGAAGCCCCAAGGTCCTTGAAGAGGCTTTGGCTTGGCATATGCCTAGAGAGCCAGTCCTTACCAAGTACTACTACTGAAGCGAGTATGCAAAAGGATGTTCCAACTGGTATGAGGTATACACTGTATGTCCAGACCAGTACGAGGGGTTCAGGTGGCACACTTACGTTTATCATTCACCTCTTTTGTGCATGGCGAAGCGCCCAGTATACCTGCTCGGCAAGTTTAAAAACTAATTTTTGGGACCTTTTAGTGCACCAAAAATATTGGGGTGGCAATGTTAATGTTGCCGCATTGACGAAAGTAGCCTTGAATGGGCGGCTCTATTGGTTACCACTGAACAAACTCCAATAAGGTGTGAACTGTGTAAGGTTACCCTGTATCTTAATGCTGAGCAAACTCTAATGACGAGTGAGAAGTGCCATTTGGTCTGCGACTTGATGTGATACTACTGTATGGGATCTACATCAGTAGATAGTAGCTCCAGTATGCTATGTATTCACATCAAGTTACCTTGGTGAGCTTTGGCATGCCAACAGTACAATGTCCAAGTCTATACTTCCGTGTCATTTCACATATTTATTTAAACACGTAATTATGCTCCACACTCCATATTATGTGAACAACAATGCATTATCAGGGAAAAGTCTGCTTCATGAAGCTCACTCTTTCACTCTCATGGATTTAGCTTCGTATGAGAGAATATGTCATTCAAGGCTATTTGCATAATCCTGGTGGACCAGTGTTTGGTCACAATTTATTTTCTTGTGGACATTTCTTTGGTATCTCTGGCTGTTTAAAAAAAAAAAAAAAGATTTTACATACCCCTGTGAGCAGGTCCTTCCCTGCAATGGCTGTGCCAGGTGTAGGCAGCACGACTCAAGCCGTTCAAGTTGCTGCTTGAATTAATGTGTGCAAACCTTTTGCATTCCCACGATTGCAACCTCTCATCATGCTAAGTTTCAAAAGAAAAACCTAACTGCCTGGCACAGTTGGGAATTCTCGACCAAGTTCCTGAAAATGTGGGATGGCTCAGTAAACATGGCTTGCGGGAAGGCCATGTCACCTTTTTTACACACTACCATGAGGGGGCCCTCCCTTTTACACAGTCCCGTGAGGGAGGCCTCCCTCCCCTCCTATGAAGTCCATACCAAGCTGTAGGCAACTGGACGCAAAACTGGGTCTACCCCAGTGCTAAAAAAAAAACGGCATTCTAGTGTATTTTTATCGGTTAGAATTAAAGAAAAACTGGCTGAGATTTTAAGTAGCCCTTATTTTAAGAAATGACTTTTCATATAATTTAGTTTTTAAACTGGTGTATAGTAGAGAGAAACAAAAACCGGATAGATTTAAGAGTTGTCCTTATTTTGATTGGTTGAAAAATATATATTTTTTTAAGCATTGGTCTTCTCCCAAGATTTTGAAACCGTAACTAATGTGTTGCGGCTGGTGACCTAAGACAAAAAAAATTCACTAAGACATAACTTTTGTAATGTTTAAACTTTTCCACGAGCTTAACAAGTCTATATTCTCTTTTTGAAAGGCATCCCATAAACATAAGGTGTTCTTTACTCAGATTCTAACATTTTTGCATACATTTTTTTGTATTTGTCGTACCTCTTTTGACATCCTTGTGTTTGTTTCCTCAACCTTTGTACATGGATGTCTAGAGTTTGGGTGTTTCCCTTGCCATATCCTTTCCAAGTTCATGGTTATAACAGACATCTTCCATATGTTTTCTCAAACCTACAATTTTCTTTTGGGTGACTTTTAATGCAGCCTAAAATATTTCCATTTTTCTATCCGTCATGATTCAAGGGCTGATGTGTGGCCCTCCATGTATAATTTGCCGAGAATGGCTGTTAGTCTCACTGCTTGAAAACCCCAATGTTTCTGTTACATACTCATGGTCGTCCTCGTTGGAGTTTTAAGAGCTTCCACAGTTGTGTAATCAATGCTTAGCTACACTGCTGATGTGGTTGTTATAATAGGACACCCAAGTCGAGATGCTTTATATAACATTGCACACCCATATGAAACATTTTTCTAGAGCCATGCAACAAATCATCATTTTAGGGCACTCAAATTATATGCACGCACACACAAATGTGTTTAAGAGACTATTTCAATCATCTTCAGCTTTCATGTATTAATCATTTTTCCAAAAACAAATCAGCTTTGAATTTAATAAACATTTAGAATTTAGCATGGCTGATTGTTGCTTGCTTCTCTAAACTTATCTAAACGTTGTGTGTTTTTGTTGTATAATTTACATATTCATTCATCTGCTCCTAAAGTACACAAAAGATTCATTACATCAACAAACTGAGTGGAAAATATAATACAATTCAAACTTGCTCTTGAAAGTAGCATAATAGTTATGGAAGTCCCTCTCATGCATGGTGGGCTACCCCCTTGTCTACATAAGAAGGCCAGAGGGAAGGCAAAACATAACATTCTTCATCATTAGAGAATCTTGTTTCCAAACACATGTTTAGAGAATGTTTTCAAACACACCTCTGTTATCACGCATTTTGCACCTTCACAATCGTCTAATTTGATTTGGTCCCAAACTAGAAAGTTGTGTGGCTACTTGTGGGCTTTCCAATGCATCAAACAATTTTGGGGTTTGAAGTTTGGGAGCTCTAGCAATGGAAAAAACACTGATTGACAATTTTTTACAACATAAATTTATAACTCCTCAATTTTGAGGTATGACCCCATCTTCGCTATTAATTATTGATTCCCACGCCCAGCAGATCTACAGAGCCTTCTACAGCCTACCCCCATGCTTGATATCCTTGATAGCCCCCTCCTACCCAGAGGTTAGCACCATAGGCTATATGAACTCAGTAGTTCTCATGGAGATATTGTACTACTGTTTGGTCTCATAGACCCTTTGGGTCTTTTGAAGATGTTGATATAACTCTCTCTCTCTCTCTCTCTCTCTCTCTCTCTCTCTCTCTCTCTCGTACACACAAAAGAGAGACCTTAAGCACAACTTCTTACATTCTTCCTCAGTAGCAAACTTTAAAGATGATTGCCAGCAATCCATATCATAGCAGGAAAATACATATCTCTATTTACAGACTAGGATAATAATCCCATAGGTGGTGTAAGCATGAAAAGTTTCAGCACATAAACATCATCGATATTCATGGCTTGTTCAAAAGTAGTGCTGCTTTCTTCTCCAAGCTTCCAAGGAGATCATCAAAGCTCTTTGCAAAAGAATCCACTCCCTCTATTTCTAACAAAGAACCAACATCTGCCCACTGGATACCCAACTCCTCAATTTTGTCATAAACTTTCTGAGCTTCAGAATAATCCATATCTATGGTCCTGGCCACCTTTCCATGATGCATGAAAGCTTCAAGTGCAGCGTCCGGCATTGTTGAAACCTGCAAAATCAGAATATAATATCAGATTAGGCCATAATATAGTAACTATTTGGCAAGCCCAAAACAAGAAGCCATAAAGAGCATTGAAGCTGCCACTTACCGTATCAGGACCAATAAGAGGAGAGATGTAGTGCGTGTCCGGGTAAGCTGGGTTTTTCACACTAGTGGATGCCCACAGCAGCCGTTGTTTTTGCGCTCCACGGGATTTGAGGGCTTCCCATCTTGGTCCAGAGAACTTTTCTTGATAAATTTTATAGGCCAGAGCAGCTTGAGCTGTGGCAGCCTGCACACAAAGTTCAAAATTGGCTATTTCAAACTCTTCCACCAAAACATAAACATTTATGCACGTGCATGCGTGTGCACGTATACACAGAGAAAGAGAGATTTGTTAATGTCTTCAGGGGGTGAAATGGTCCATGAGACCAATAATGTTATAACATGTATTGAGTACTGTGGTGGGAGATGCATACGGCATCCTAACATAAACAAAGCATATAATGTGAATGATACAGACATACGTGTACATATACACATAGTATTATATATATATGTGTATATATATATATATATATACATATATGTGTATATATACATATATATATACATATATGTGTATATATACATATATATATGTATATATATATTACTTAATTTATCTTCGTGTGTGTGTGTGTGTGTGTGTAGAAAAAAGAAAGTTAGGGGAGGTATGTACATATATATATATATATATATATATGTATATGTACATGTACATATATGTATATGTATATATATGTACATGTATACATATACATATATATGTATATGTATATATCCATATATATAGATATATGTACATGTATATGTATATATGGTGTAACACGCGGAAGCTCTGAGAGTCTTCTTTCAGCCCTAAACACCACTGAGAACATGCTGATGCATAACACAGACAGAAGGGAGAGTAGAGAGAGAGAGAGATGCTGGAAATTCAGTATATTCATGTGGTACAAAAAGATACCTAATCTACAGCCATAGGCTGCCATCATGAAAAGGTGGTATACACCCAAAATCTGTCCTAGTCTAAGACCCATTCCCTAGAGGAATGAATGAATACAATGAGGAGCAAAACTTGCTATTTATCGTCTCTTGGACTTCATGGAGGCCTGTAGCCACCTTGGTTCTAGTTCAGCCGACAGCCTATTTGTCTCAGCCGACAGCTCTTGCTCTGCTCTGGTACAGCCGACAGGGATCCAAGTCCTTCTCCAAGTCCACACTACTGCCAAAACAGCACTGTGTGCTCCAACTTCTGGTTCTATCTGGTTCTTATACTCTTTTTCTGCCTGCCTCTTCTGGATTAGCTCTGAAAATGTACATGGACAAGCATGCACATTTTCAGAGCTAATCCAACTTGATGACGGGATTCCAACTTTTTCCTTGGATGACTATCATCATCCCACTCTATTCCTGAAGTCCCTCTGTCATCCATCCAACTCTGGCAACTCTTTTCACTGAAAACCCGGCCCGGTCTCCAAAACCACTCTGACTCTGAATAATATTTATGCATCTGTTCCCTCCAGTCCCCAATCCATTCTTGCCCTGACTCTGAACACTGTCTTGGTCTTCATTCCTGAGAAATGAGTCTAGCACTCTCACATCACCCCTTGGAGGATAATCCTCCCTTAGGACCGTTGCCTGAGAACCTATCTGGCTCACAGGACTGCCATCCCCTCTGGCTTTGTGGAACACCACCAACAAACCTCCTAAGAGCTCTTCCCGATTTTGTGTTCCTTGCCTTGGGCTTCATATCCGTGCACTTTCCTGTACCTTGGACCTGTACACCATTATATGGGACTGAATCAGTGTTTAGCTTTGCTGAGCCTGATGCTCTGATACCAATGTAACACGCCAAAGCTCTGAGAGTCTTCTTTCAGCCCTAAACACCACTGAGAACATGCTGATGCATAACGCAGACAAAAGGGAGAGAAGAGAGAGAGAGATATAATGGAAATTCAGTATA